>NW_010322303.1:0-7551 GCF_000700745.2 Antrostomus carolinensis
CTGCTCATGACAGGGGGGTTGGAACTAGATGGTCCCTTTCAACCCTAACTGTTCTATGATTCTATGCTTCTACATATGACACTTGTTGCCAAGGCATTGCACAGAGCTGATGACACCCTACTCCAGGGATACTGAAGACTGAAAAATAAAAAGCATCTAAAATATGATACTTCTGGTGAATCATATACCAACAAACTCTCTCCCCCGTGGGTCATTTAATATGCAGTTTCAAAGCAGATGTATTTTTCTTAATACTATTTACAGATCTCTCAAACTGCAAATACAGTTCCTTTTGTTGCTCAGACTTTTTCCCAGCTCAAATGTAACACTGATACAAGTCTGAGTGTTATTTTAGGATACCTCTAATCTTTTTATTTTTATCTTGTACTGCTTGTTAAAATTTCTTTGGCTGCCATTTAAACATCTGTGGAAAATACAACTGGATTTACATTTCAATAAGAAACTTTCATAAAGTGTTTTTTCTCCTGAATGAAATCTCTCCTCCTATTTCATGTTTTCATGGGAGGAAATCCAGTTTTCTTCTGCAATTCCTTATTTTAGTTTGATTTTTTCTGAAACCTTTAAATTACCTCTTATTCTTTTACTGGTTGGGAGAAAGGAAGAAGGCTCCCTTCACTCATCTCATGTTTTGGTCATTCATTCTTAGCAGGATCGCAAAATTATGTAGATTGTATTCTCAAGTAATAAATTGTGACATGTTTTACTCAGATGGCAATTACAGAGACAGCTTTGGATTTTTAAAACTCAGTCTGATGTTCAAGCATAAAATTCAGAAGTAGTGATTCCATGGATCTATGTGAAATGCAGCGTACTCTAACCAAGGTAGTTCAAGAAAGCAGCATTTAAGATCCATGGTACATTTCAACTGAGGTTCAGGGTCTGGATGGGAAACTAAACCAAAGCCAAGAATAACGCTCCATTTATTTCCATGGCTTTATTTTTCATTTAGGTTAAAAAGAAAACACAGTGCTTTGAATCTCACAAATCAAACTAGTCAGAACTGTAGAGTATAATCCCACAGGTTCAAATTCAGGAACTACAGCTTTAATTTTCGAATGCATGGGGTTTACACTTGATGGTGCACATAAAATTATCCAATCTAGCACCTTACTGTATTATTTTATCTTATTTTTTGCCTCAAATTAACATAAACGGTGAGTCAAATGCTGTTACCTGAAACAGTGTGATCACAAAATGATAAAATCAGAATAAGTCTTTTCAGGAGCATTTTGGCAATTTCTGTTAGATGTCATATAGGCTACAAGGATCCGCTACAGATAATATTGCTTTAATTCATAGCACCAGCAACAGGCTACTCTTTAACAGTTCTAATTTCAATTAAGTTTTGATTAATTCTCAAAGCTAGGCCTATCCAAAGCTACAAAATTCAGCATGAGATTAAAAATCTTTTGGAAGTGGGCTTTACCACCTTTTGTCTAGGACTTCATGAAGTCTGGGATTTTTAATAGCATCTCAGGACCTGTGCTTTCACTCCTGAACCCAAACAGAATAGCAAAGAAATTTCAGAAGTGCTTCAGCATCATACTGCTCTACTCAGCATCAATTCTGCAAAAAACCCTGCATTTTGCAGACAGAAGCACACGGGAGTCAGTTATGCCAGACCAGTTCATCTGTCTATGGTTTGTATCAACTTACTCCAGTGCTTAATAAAAGCATGTATCCTATGTGTGCTGTTAAAGGTGACTTAATGCAAAATCTTATCACCTTCTTAATGCACATATACATGTGTGCTTAATACACATATCCTAGGTGACTTAATGCAAAATCTTATCACCTTCTACATGCTTGGGCTCCTGTCATCCATTCTCTGCAGGATGAAGGCAAAGATTGCACATTCTGCTGCTTTCTATGGTCCCCTGCAACTTGAAAAGCATCTGTAGGACAGAATCTGTTTGAATAGGGAAAAGTCTAGGTATTCTGATAATATAGGGCTGAAAAAAAAAAAAAGGCCCAGGGGAGGAGGTGAGAGAAAAACAGATATCTTTTTTATTGCTTTTCTTCGGGGGTTTTTTTGTTTGTTTGTTTGTTTTTCTGCAAAAGGCTATAAAGGGGCTAACTGCACACAGAAAAGCACACACAACCAAACTAAACCTGCAGACCCAAAAAGAAAAATACTCCTGGGGAATCATATTTGAGACAGGTGTAAATGGGGAGCTCCCATGTGCTTTTGATGACAGTACACTGTCAGCTTCTTCAGATTTCTTTATTTACTATGATCTGAAAACAGAGAAAAATATTTCAAGGTTTTCACTTCATAAACATAGTATGGAAAATTTTAAAATATCGTAGATCCTATGGGAAAATAAACCTTTACCTTCTTGCTGTTCTGCTGCTTTAAAGACTTTCACCCTATTTGTTCTGATTGTTTGACTCCTATAAATTAAGGACCAGCTCTACAACACCTAATAAATTAGTGCAGTACTGCTAACCAAGATAAGTTCATTTACATGAGTCCAGATCTGAATCTTCTGTTGCCTTTGGGTATGTCTTCTGCAGTAAGCGATTTCACCAAACCATTTAATCACTTTGGAGTGTTAGGATATTTTTACACTCCATTAATGAGATTAGCTTTATTAGATTTATCTAAAGTTTCAAAAGATGTCATTTTAAATGACTAAAGCAATAAAATTGAGGAGCTTTAAAAAAAAAAAAAAAAACAAACCTAAACTAAAACTAACAATTTTGCCAGCGTTGTAAAGTGAAAAAAAAAAAACCAGTCAGAACTGGCAAAAAATTCAATGTGGATGAGGCAGGTTATGACTGGGAAATATGGAAAATTATTTGTCCAACTGTATAATAACTTAAAAATATGTACTTTACACACTGCAGGCTACTATATCACCATTTATACTTGTAAAAACAATCTCCTTTTATCTCTCCAGGCTGTGGAACATCTGGTAAGCAGCTTCCACTCTGCATTCTTTGCTGCCCACTAAAACTTTAAGGTTTGAGGAAAACCCATTACCCAACTTGCCCCTAAAAAGTAAATATTTTAAGAGATCCACCAAAAATGTCTGAGGATAATTCACTTATTTATGGACATGCTATTAACTTTATAGTTCGAGCCAGTTCTGCCTCAAAGGTTCTGTATCTGATGGTGGGAAACCTGTTTCTCATGGCAGATGGATGGGAGGAAGGATAGCCCTTCTCAGATGGAAAGCTTTTAACAGCTTTTGAGAACTGAGCTGTACAGTGCAACTCAATCAAACGTAGTAAGCAGATCTGATGACTGGGCTGCTCAAAAAAATTTCCACCAAGACTGTGTTTGGAGAAGATTTTTCTCTAGTTCATTTTTTTTTCTCTTTCACATTGAAAAACTCAACACCCAAATTCTAAAACATCTCCTCTCTGACCTGCCACATCAGTGTCCCTTGCTATGGTCATACTCTTCTACATTTTCCTCAGCTGGCAATGCTTCCTTCAGCTCCTCTCTGCTCATACCTACAGGGGACACCAGGAGAGATATGGGGCAACCATGAAGATGAGCTTGCAGATCAGATTCAGAGAGTCTCTTTTGGAGCTTAGCCTGATCTTGTTAAAAAGTGGAGGGCATAGGAGTGGAAAAATATTATCCAGTCTATTATAAATCAAACCTACAGATTTAGTGCAGCTACATAACCCCCCAAGTATTTTTATGTTCCCTTTGCTCCAGAGCAGCAAGTTTTGAAACTCTCATATTTTTACGTAGTTTGACATTTGCCCAACTTACTCTCAGCTGACAAAGGGTAGTTGGATGCCATGAGATAGCAAGAGGCAGAGGCAGCTCTGCAGCAGCTTTGCCCTCTAGGCACACTGCTGAGGCTCAGTCCTCACCATGCTCAGCAGGATGTGAGGCCAAGGACCTGTTGGGGACTTAAGCAGCACAACACACAGCCCATCCAGAGGACCCATATCAAGGCCCATATAAGGGATATCAATGGCTTTGGGCTCTTTCCCCTCCATAAAATTCTAGGCCTGGGCCTGGCTTCACACCAGAGTGAATCTCTAGTTATAGTTTAACAAAAAGCTATACAAGGGCTGTTGCTCTGACAGGAAATGTCTGAGATGCTAAACCATACGGTTTTTTATTAGGAGCCTGTACAGGACAGGCCAAGTAACAACGTGGTCCTAAGAATGAAAGGCATTGGAGTTACATCATTTTTCAACATTGCAAAAGGACATTGAAGCACAACTCTGAAGAGGTTTGCTTGAAATTAGCATTGAGAACATATGCACAGGTCCTAAATTGAGCTCTTATGGCTCGTACAATTTGTTATACTGGCACTTCCCACTCCTAGCTATGTTTAATCTTACCCAGATGTGCAATACTAGAGAGGCCCATACATCAGGCATGCACATTTACTGCTCCACCCCAGCCCTGCCAACTGTCCAACAGGTGGGACCGCTGAAGAGCAATATATTCTAGTGGTACCAAATGAAGACTAGGAGGGAGATGCTCTGGGTCAACAGGAAGATACAAGGCAGGGAAGGAAGTCTTACTTGTTTTATCAGCTAAGTGGTGGGATTCTATGGAGGGAGCTCTTGATGCCAAAGGGAAGGTACAACACTCTCCCATGATCTCCCTCTATTCCCCTACCCTCGACTGCCTCCTCCTTCCTGACTTTGAAGATGAGAAAGGAAGAAGATCCCTCTCTTGTTCTTCTCATGAAACAAAACTCTCCCTCTTCCTCCTGCCCTGCATTGCGGATGAAAAGAGAGGATGAACCCACAGCATCCCCTCCCCTGGGGCTCTCGGGCAGGGTAAGGAGGCACTGCTGGCACAGGTTTCATTGTTTAACTTTAGGCCTTTTTGTCCTCAGCTTTTAGCCTGTTTCTTTTTAAAAGAACATACTGGATAAAAGTCATTGCTTAGGGCAAAAAAAGACACTGAGCTTTGAGTTTCATTCAACTTATTAGTCCAAGCTGACTTGTGGTATAATTGTAATTGTGCCAGATATCTGGTTAGCTGTCCAGCTTGCTCCAATTCTGTGACTGTTTCTCCTCAGAGTAGCTTGTAACCATACAGAAAGGGTACAAGTCTTAGCACTTGGAATGGACAAGAAAAACTATCACTGTTAAATTCACAGGTTTCTATATTTAAAGGGTGGGGTGTTTTTAATCTGCCTATGCTGCTCTTAAAAAGTTCTCCTTTGCCATTATTCCTTTTAAATGACCTATCGGAATCCAAACATGGAAAAAAAACACCAAACAACAACAAAAAAACCACAACAGAAAAAAACACAAGAGAATGACAGCAACAGCAAAACACTAACAAAGAGGTAACAATTTACCTGTAAGAAACAACCAAAAGAGCAGAAAATGGGATCCAGCTAAATAAATAAAGTGAAGCATTAACTTAAGTTTAGCCTGCAACAGTCCTACAGACCTAGAAAAAGGACTTTTGGTCTGTTAGTACAGCTACTGGGAAAGCAGCAGGTCCTGGGCGGGGGGAGCTCAGATGCTCTGCCTCCTTTGGGAGCCAGGGTGGAGTTGGCTTCTTGGCAGTGCTCATCTCCCTTCCCAGACCTCCAGGAGACCTCTCTGTGAACACTGATGGTGGTTTTCAAGCATGTCTTTAACTGCAGACCGCCCAAACGTTATGCTGGAGGGGCAGAGTACATGATACTGCCTTAAATCTTATTGCCACTAAGCTTGTTTTTCTTAGTTACCATTCACTGGCCTTTTCACTGCAGTGTACAGACAGTCCAGAGATGAAAAAGCACTGCCCTTGCTTGTGGCACCAAGGGAAGGCAGAGACAGTGTCAAAGCTGAGAAAGCGTACATCCATCACAAGCAAAAATCCAGGATCAGCAAAGGTTCACAGAAAGTCCTTTGAGAACTTGCTATGCCCCTGTCTAGGAAGGTGTTTAGGACTGTCCTAGGACCTGCGACAGCTGCTTTTATGCCAGAAGACACTCTCTTAGGAAGATCAACAAGATGGTAGAGTCTATCAGAAATGCCAGAAGATGCCATACAGCAAACCTGTTTATTCTGGCACCAGAATTATATGAGGTCAGAGGTTGAAAAAACTTGTTCATGAAATAAACCTGCTCTCTTCTGATGGTGGGCACGTGGCCACTTCTGCTCTACTTCAGCCCCTCCTGAAGCAGAAGAGATTTCATAACCTGCACATACATGGGATAACAAAGTACCCAGAAAGTACAAGTGAGAAAGACTACATTGCTCTTCAATTCAATGCAACTTAATTCACTGTTTTCAAAGAAAGAAGCAGCAGCCCTCTTCAAAGCAGAAGTATCTCGCCAAGTGCCCACAAGGATGGTCTGATGAGGCAAGAGAGGGCTTTGTGATTTCAGGATCAGGCCTTTTGGGAATGAATAAAATAGAAGGTTGTGTTACACTGATAATATTCTTCTGTACATTTCAGTCTCCATAATGCTCTGGACACTAAGCATTTAATTTAATTAGGGATAGAACAAGAAGGCCATGTTATGGTTTTGGTTTTGAAGAACTACATTAGTCAGGTTGTGATTTGCACAACCCAAATCAGGGATGGTTTAAATCCAGTTCCCTTTTTAGCCAAACCACCAAAGTCCAGAGGGGATAGAGGGCTCAGATAAAAGGTATTGAGTTCAGTCTCATGTCTATAATGGACAAACTGGAGTGGTTTGGGTTTGAATTTTGCAAAACCTCATCACTCAGGTTTTGGTTTTGCAAAAACAAAAACAAACTTGGGGTTAGTTTGGATGTCATTCCATTTTATCTGAATCACTAAATTTGGGAGAGGGGATGGGATTGGTTAAAGGCTCCATTTATGCCCCATCTCCAGCTTTAACAGCATTGTTGTGATTTTTCCTCTGATTTTTCAAGAGACAAAGAAAACCAGACCAAAAAAAAAAAAAAAAAAAAAAAGTAGATTATGAAGTCAGTTTAGGACTCAGTTTTTCAAGATGCTAAGCAATTCTGCAAGGTATCGAGCTAACACAGCTGCCAGCACCTTTAAAAGACATTAAGGGCACATGGTACTTTGTAGGGGACTAAGTTGCTGGCACCTTACAGGTCCGGCCCTTGATTGGCAGAGCTGTCACCATGTCTCTAAAGCTTAATAGCCAACGATTTGCTCCACTGAACCAAATTTCACTGTTGTAATCAAGCATGTAAGTCCCATTCATGAAGTTAGCCAATTTGGATGGAAGTAATTGGAACCCTAAAAGGTTAGAGATTTAGGAATTCAGATGACATTTGAAACTGAGAATTCATATTCTCTGAGCTGAAAGGTTAACACTGTCCAGTACAGGACATGTGTTGGGAATGATTGAAAAAAGAACATCTGATTCACAGTTATGAAACAACTCATTTAAACAATGCTATTCATAGTGTAATTCAGTAATGTTTTTATTATTCTTTCTTTTTCTTCCTCTGACTCTGTGTTGATCTTTCTCAAATGCAAATTCATATATAAAGCAAATTGCTGACCTTTTCAGAAATCAATCCTAGTTGTGTCTTCTAGAACAATTTTCCCTCTCCCTTTTTGATTGCTCTATTTTCAGCAAATTGAAAAATTTTTTATAT
>NW_010322304.1:0-1907 GCF_000700745.2 Antrostomus carolinensis
CCAGTGCTGAGTACAGGGGTAAGATAACTTCTGTGGTCCTGCTGGCCACACTGTTCCTTATACAGGCCAGGATGCTATTGGCCTTCTTGGCCACCTGGGCACACTGCTGGCTCATCTTCAGCCAGCTGTTGACCAACACTCTCAGGTCCTTTTCTGCTGGGCAGCTCTCCAGCCACTCCTCCCCAAGCCTGTAGCATTGCATGGGGTTGTTGTGACCCAAGTGCAGGACCTGGCACTTGGCCTCGTTGAACGACACACAATTGGCCTCGGCTCATTGATCCACCCTGTCCAGATCCCTCTGTAGAACCTTCCTACACTCAAGCAGATCAACACTCCAGCCCAACCTGATGTTGTCTGCAAACTTACTGAGCGTGCACTCTATCCACCCTGTCCACATCATTGATAAAGATGTTAAACAGAGATGGTCCCAGTACTGATCCTTGGGGAACATCACTTGTGACTGGCCACCAACTGGATTTCACTGCATTCACCACCATTCTTTGGGCCCAACCATCCAGCCAGTTTTCCACCACAATTCCTTGAGCCTGGCCATCCAGCCAGTTTTCCACCCAAAGAAGCAACTTTTCTTGCCTTTTTACCTTCACCTGCCTGAAGGGAAGTAATGTGTTATTTCTGGTCACTGAAGTATTTTCAAATGTTGTGGAGCTCAGAGGCATCATTGCAGTTCTTCCAAAGTCAGATAGAAAGGAAAGCAGCAGGGCTGTAGCTGCTGTCTGCTGTGAAACACTCCATGAGCTGAAGGCAAGGCTTTACTTGACAGCTGCAGAATAACTACCTGGTCCATCTATCCAGCTCATTTAGACATCTATGGGAAGAATTTTGATGCAGCTACACATGAAAAAAGCTTACCAGCAGTGAGCAGATGGACGTCAGCCCCTTTTTTGAAGCAGGATGGTTTGTTGTGACTCACATGCCCTCTGGGCACAGAAAGCTCATCTAAGCAGAGCAAGGGCATTTTCCCCATCATCAAAGTGTTCAAGGTCAGGTTGGACAGGGATTTGAGCAACCTGATCTAGTGATAGATGTTCCTGTCTGTGGCACAGGGTTGAAGGAGATGATATTTTAAGGTCCCTTCCAACCCAAACTGTTCTGTGATTCTGAGGGAGTGAAGGCAACTATCATCTGCATCTCCACACCACTGACCTGGCAGTTGCCACACAGGATTCTCAGGGCTTAAAAATAGATTTTTTTTCCTGAAGCTGCATATCTGGGACTTACCCAGCCTGGCTCCAGACCCATGCTGGGCCTGCCCATGTGCAGGGTACCACAGCAGGAGCTTTGTGTCACAGATTCCATTTTGCACTGTGCCCACTTGGAGAGAGCAAGTCCTTAGGCTGTTCAGGTCTTTTCCTGAGGCTCAGTTAATCTTGTCAGTCCAGAAAAGCTGAAAAATATACTTCAGGTCTTTCCTCCAGGCTGCCCTTCCTGTACATTGCTGTTATTCTTCTACCACCCTTCCTCCAGGCCCTGCATCCCTCACAAGCCCCACTGATGAAGCTCCTTGGAGCTCCAGGACCAGCTTTGCAGGCTCCCTCTGCTTCACCCTTCTCCTTGCCTGTCAAGGATCTCTGGAGTGCCATCCCCTGACCCCCAGGCTGTCCCAAAAATGGCTCCTATTCCCCAGAAGTTCTTCTCCTCCTTTTCCTCCTCATCATCACGTGTTCATGATCTCTCTTCTTCATCTGGGAAGACAGATTATGTCTCTCTCTGCTTTGATCAAAGCCTAAAAGTGCTGGATCATTCTGCTACTCAATACATTTTTCAGACTGAAGCACCACACTGCACTGCGGAGAGGTGACAAGACCTCTGCAAGTGCCAGAGCCCGGGCTTTCAGGGATCTATGGTGGCAGGAGGATGGATTGAAAACAAACCCAGAGACCGCTCTT
>NW_010322304.1:1950-16979 GCF_000700745.2 Antrostomus carolinensis
CCATGCATTTCCCAGTGCTGTCTACCATGTTCAGATGGCAGTGACGGTGTCACACAGCCATGCTGAGAACCCCTGCAGTGCCACCTCACTGTGTAGCCACATCTCCATGGCCCATGTCCCCATCCCCGCGGTGTCCTACTGCACCCTTCAGACGTGGGACTGGACTCGGCATTTATCCCCTCTGCTCTGTGGGGCTGAGATGACATCCTCAGGCAAAAGCTTGCCAACTGATGGCTTTTCCATCTGGACTAATTCTGGGAAAAAGGAAGGAGTGACCCAAAGAGTGTCTAGGCTTTGAATTTTGGGTTGCTGAGAGAAGTTTCCCACCACCTATAGCCAAAACTCATCTTGGTGTAGTTGGATGTCTTTTGGGGTTTTTTTACATGGGAAAAACAGCAAATGCTTCAGGTGAGAGGAAATCTTTACAATAAAGCACTGCCAGTGAGGAGAAATCCACCACCTCCTCTACCATCAGCAGACAGCTGAGTGGTGTCCTCCCCTCCTGAACCCCAGCAGTGCTACAAGGGAAGGCAGAGAAATTAGCCTCCTCAGTGCCAGGGAACATTGGGAGGTGTGTACCACTGCTCCTCCTTGCCAGCACCCTCTGCCCAGGGCCCTTGAGACTACCCAAAATGTATAATCTTATACTACTCATTTATAACAGAATTCCAGTCATTTTTATTCAGTCATATTAATAGAAAATTAATAATCAGAGGCATTATTTTGCATGTATCAAATTCTGCTCCTCTGATAGATCTTAGAAAATCAGCAAGCGTATCACTTCACGATTCTTCATATAGTACTCTTAAGCTATGATACCTGAAAAAACCTTAAAATATCTATCAGTTTCACCAAGTTGAAATACTGACGTTCTTTAACTGCAACTTTAATACGTTTTTCAGGTTTTTTGGGGGGGTTGTGATTTGTTTTATTTGACTGGTGAATGAGCAGTTCTGTATGACGGAATTACAGGGCAGGGCTGAGGATCTACAACTCTGCTCCTCCACGACAGGCATGGGTTACGAGCAGTCTTGTTCAAGCTTATACTCGCATAGTCTGTGACATAATGGGTCCTGATCCACATCAGGGGCTCCATTGAGCTGCTGCAATGTGAATAATAATAATAGGCACAGCTGACGTATAAGGTAAATCAAACATTTGTCTTTGAAAGATCAGGATTGATGCTGTCCCTGCACAGATAATGAATGATACATGAAAATTTTGTCCTTGGTAGCCCAATAACTTTGATGGGTTTATGTTTCTCCTTCTTACAAGTAGTCTCTGAAAACTCATGAAAACACTATTAATATAGCATAGATACTGTTGTATATATTTAGCATTTAATACCTTTGAATTTTGGTGCTAAGGTTTGGCCCTTTTTAAAAATTCTTCTTTTCATAAGGCCAGACTTGAAGAGACTCTGATTTAGAAAACTCTTAACAGACAAATTATTAAGTTTTACTATGAAAAAAGTTTTCCTATGAAAAAAAAAAAAACCCAAAACCTATAAAAAGAGCTTAATTGAATGCTCTTTGAGAGCACTAACACTTATTCCACTGTTTTTATCATTGTCTTAAAAGGTAGAGCAACTGTACCATGATTAATTTTTCACGCGTTGGGTAGGAAGGGATAATTAGAGCGCACTTCATACCGATTGTCTGCAACTGCCTTCTAATTAACTAATTGACTACAGAGATAATTAGATGCAAAATTAATTTTTATGTGTGAATTTGGCCAGATCTATGTTAAGAACCATAAAAGCAGATTGACCAGAAGCTTTCATTTGATGTCAATCAGACCGATAGTTTGTAAATACTGTTAGATTGTCGCCTGGGTAACTATTTTGCAACGGGTTTTGCCTCTACCTGGTGGCTGGAAGATGAATTGCATGATTCCCAGTTTTAATTTGGTGGCAGGCAGGCAGTCTTTTGGGATAAGAATATATAAAGAAACATGAAAAACACTCTAAGCTATTGCTACCTAGGGACTTTTTTTTTTTTTCCTCATTCCACATTCGGGTGAAGAAACTATGGAAAGGGATAGGTGGTGTGGATATGTGAATAAATATGATATATTCATCATAGTTAGCGTCAGCAGTCATTACTCGCGTATCTGTAAGTGTTCCTTGAAAGCACTGACAAGTGAGTGTCAACAGACAAGCAAACCCCAACAGTTACAGTTAACTCGATTTTCAAAAGGCATTGGGGAAATCCTTCAACAACAGCTCGTAAAGTAGCTGCCATGGAGTAAGAGGGAGTATCTGCATGTGAGCAAGCAATTGGCAAAAACCAGGCATACACAAGCAATATCCCCAGGGAAGGGGAGTCCCAGCTGCAGTCCTACGCTCACATGTGCTGCGGCTGTTCTGAGCACCTGATTTCTAAACAATCTGCAGGAAAAGGTGAATAATAGATCTTCAGGGATAACAGGTAAAATTGATCAAGTCTCCAAAGTAATAAGGATGAAAGTTACTTCAGCAGTTGTAAAACAGTTTCAGAACATCCAGAAACTGGACAGTAAAACAGCAGATTAAATTTTCAAGCAAAAGGTAGATAAGTTGAAGTGAAACCCATTAGCAAACCCAATTCAAACTTCCCATATGCAAAGACACAACCTGAACCACCTATTGCAAATCAAAACATGATGCACAGTTCTGGGCCCCTGTCTCAAGGTGAATATAATGGAAAAAATGACAGAAAAAAAATACAGCCATTGACCTTGAAAATTAATTGAGAGGAGACTACGATGGATGCCTACAAAGTCCTGAGTGGTATGATGGAAGGGAGCAGGCGGTAGATGCTACAGGGGAGGGTTCCTCACACAACATGTACTGAAGATGCACAACAACTTGCAGGAGTATGCCAGAGTTTACACAGTTCAAAAAGCAATCAGCTGAATTTGTGGGAGAAAAATCCATTTGGCACTATTAAAAAATGAAGGCAAAATTTCTGGTCAGGAAGCCTTTGGACCACAAATGGATGCAGTCTGAAAGCACTTTTGGGAAGCACCAGTACCTGTTTGTCCTCTCCTTGCCCTCTGCCTGCAGGACCTGTTACTGGCCACCATCAGAGACAGGGTAACAAGCCAGGCAGCCCTTTGGTCTGCTTGTCCTTGAATTTTATGTATCACTCACATCCAGTACCTTCCACATCTAAGAAAGACCCCAAAGTCTACTAAGCTTTTGCCAGAGCATATCTCATCTCCCACTAGATTACATGTAAAACCTCAGCAGGAGCTGTTTATCTACAGGATCCATGATAAGAATGGAGGAAGATAGCCAGAAAAGCCTCAACTAAATGTGAAAGAGACTAAAATCTTTTCCATTATTAAGTCCATACAAGTGCTACACTTAGAAACTGCAACATACTCCCAGAACACGTGTACTTAAGCAGGCTGTATAGCATGCATAGGTCACCTTAATTCTGGCATGCTTTGACTCTTGACAGCTTGGTTTTGCAAAGGCAGTAATGCTCATTTAATTTGGTCTGCGTGTGTGTTTTTGAGTGATTACTATGAATCAGTTATGAAATCAGCAATACCTTACATTTGTACTCATTTTGAGATGACTTTCCTATATCAGGCCCGGTGTGGCTCAAGCTGCCTGCTCTGTTCCTGGAAGCACAGGCAAGGCCCACGCCAGACGGGGACACTGTCCCACTGGAGGGTCCTGTCTGCCGACATCCCTTGGTCAGACTGTGTCTCAGGGCTGTCAGTGCTCCCACAGTGCTGAAACCCTGAATGCTGTCCATGGTGAGCACTGGTGCTTGATGGACCTGAGAGATGCTGAGCACCCACTGCTGTGGCCACTCTACCTGCTGGCATGGTTCTCACTGCATGGCCAGCCTCTGGCAGTACCGAGAGTGAAGAGACAGGTCTATGTGGCTTTCAGATACACCGATGGGTGCCAGAGAAACTCTTGTAATGACAGTGCTAACAACAGTAATATAGTGGCAATCCAGGCCAAGCAGGGAAGCTGGGCTCAGACCTGCCAGCAGCCAACACATCAGCTATGATTATCATATCCTGGCATATCTCACTTAGCAAAACTGTCAGCGGATAAATCAGCAATCTAAATGAACACTGCTGGTGGGGCCTGCTGGGGAGGTCCATGCAGCACTGTGTGTGTTTGACGTGCCAGCTGCTTCTGATTGAGCACTGCAGCGCTGCAAGCTCGTGCCTTGAAGCAGTTCCAGTTGTCAGGATTCAGACTCCGAGAGAGAGGGAAAAGCACAGAAAAATACTTGATTAGGAGCCACGTCTCTTGGAGCACCCCACCATCACCTCTGCACATCCACAGGAAACATCTGTGTCCGTACCAGGTGATGAAGAGCAGAGACTGGGCAGATACTGGGCAGCTCTTCTGGCACTTCCAGGTTCCACTGGCTCAGTGTCACAGGAGGACAGACTGGCTTGGCACAGGTTGACTACAAACTGCTGACAACTGTCCCAAGAAGTTCAGTACCAGGCGGAAAACCTGTCAAGCTGTGAGATGATTGCCATTTTCCAGTTTGCAGCCACTGTCTACTGAAGCATTATATCTCATTAAGTCCTAAGAGAAACTGGTCTCAGACAGGGCCAAAAGAGAAGGAATGCTAACTGGTGATCCCTCCTGGCAGTCTCATCCTTCTCTTCTGCTCCGCCTCAGTGATTCACCTAGCTCCATCTTTCTTGTCTTGTTTTATCCTGCACCTTCTCCATTGTTCACTGTCCTTTTTGAACAACAGAATCACAGAATGGTTGAGGCTGGAAGGGACCTCTGGAGGTCATCTGGTGCAACCCTCTGCTCAAGCAGGGCCACCTAAAGCTTGTTGGACAGGCCCATGGACAGACAGCTTTTGAGTATCTCCAAGGATGGAGACTCCACAACTTCGCTGGGCAACCAGTGCCAGTGCTTGGTCACCATCACAGTGAAAAGGTGTTTCCTGACGTTCAGAGGGAATCTCCCATGTTTCAGTTTGTGCCCATTGCTTGTGATTCTGTCACTGAGTACCACTGAGAAGACCCTGGCTCTGTCCTCTTTGCACCCTCCCTTCAAGCATTTATATGTATTGATGAGATCCCCCCGAGCCTTCTCTTCTCCAGGCTGAACAGTCCCAGCTCTCTCAGCGTTTCCTCATAGGAAAGACGCTCCAGCCCCTGCATCATCTCTGTGTCCCTTTGCTGGGTTCTCTCCAGTATGTTCATGTCTCTCTTGTACTGGGAAGCCCAGAGCTGGACCCAGCACTCCAGCTGTGGCCTCCTCAGTGCCGAGCAGCAGTGAAGAATCAAATCCCTCAACCTGCTGGCAATACTTTGCCTAATGCAGCCCAGGATACTGTTAGCTTTCTTTGCGCTGAGGGCACACCGCTGGCTCAGGAGTCCTGGCCCTGATCCAGGCCCTGTGCACAGGCCAAATTCTGCTTCCAGCTATTCCCATGATTTAAGAGGATTTTCTGGATCAGGATGAGTTTGGCTCCATTAGCTTGGTCTGCATAACAGGGTAGGTAGAGAAGCAGAGATTTTGCTCTAAGCTCATTCATGGTAAACACATTCAATATCATGTTTTGGCTGAAAAGGCTTGCACGGAAAGGAGTCAAAGAAACACTCTGCAAAGTAACGAGCAGAAAACCTGACAAACAGCACATCCCTCCACTGCACGGGACCAGTAAAATGCTGCAGAGCTCACCTGAGAAGAGAGATTACACTGGACCTGCTCTGATAGCCACCAAGCTCCTATCTACTGGATCAGCAAGGCTGACCCCTTCTGTATTCTAGAAAACCACTGTCTTAGGGTTGAGAAAATCATCTGCTGAAAAGTTACATATATGAGAAAAGCAAGGAATTCCAAGAGAGCCATATGTCAGCACAATGGATAGGGATCATGGATTAGGACAGGGAGCAATCTTGGCTGTATCAGAATAAGATGGTACAGGACAATACGCCTTCACCAGCCCTACTATTCACAGATGCTCTGGCCTCTGCAGGGTATATGCAACATGCAGTTGGGTGGGAAAGCAAAGGGAGAATAGGAAAATTCCCTGTTACAAACAATTAGACCAAAGGCTTCCCTTCATCCCCTTTCCCAAGAAGCAACACACTAGTGCCCAGCAATTTCCACCCTTGAGAAATCCAGCACTCCAGTCTTATGTTCTGTGAATAACCCAGGACCCTTCTCTGCCCCTGCCTGAGCTGACAGAAGGTTTGCTAGCTAAAATTTTCAGAATAAGCCAATTTTTACAACCTTTTTCATCAGTGACAGTGGCAACTGCAGGAATATTTTTAGTTCCAAATCTCTCAGCCTCCTCAGAGTTCAGAAAATATTTCAAAATGTGAGTGGGAATGGAGACTAGCATTTCCTAGTGTTACAGGGATGATCCCTGGATGAGTAGCAGAAACGGTGGTGGGGGTCCCAATGCTTTGCCCATGGCCTGCAAAACCCAAGGGCACCTTTGCATGTTCCTAACATGGCATGGCAGAAAGTACAACTAATTGTAGAGACAATGGCTAGGGGTGATGCTGCACACCCCAGTAGGAATGTCTAGAGATATTCCCAGAGGATTTTTTGCACCTGAAAATGCATTTTGTGCCCCTGAGGACAAAGAAATCATCAAGACAGCATTTATAGTTGTAGGTCAGGTCTGGAGAAGCAGGCAGGGTGCATATGGTGCCATTTTGGCTCTGCAGAGCCCTGTACTGTTCATCTGGGAACTGATGACGGAGCAAGAGTGATGGTGGGATTTGAAACCAAAGCCTCTCCATGAGAAACCATCTCATGTGACTCTTGTGACCCTGAGGACTGTGGGACCTGTGTCTGTCAGAATAGGGAAAAATGTCTTGGCAGCAGCAGTAGGGACCTGACAGCCTAATGACCTTCTCACTCTACAGTCTGTGTAACTGGTGATTATTTTTTCCTTTTTCTTGACTGCAGCTTCCAGGCTAGAAGATCTGAAGATAAGGGTGTTTTGGGGAACGGCCTGCAGAATAAGAAATAACCCCTGGCCGTACCTGAGCAAGAAAGCAGGTCCCCTTGTTTCCACATGCTGCAGAGCTGCTGGTGAGGCTGCTGCATCCAGAGGGGCTCCAGTTGCTGCAAACAGGCTTGACCAATTTTACTTAAAAGCAGAATTTGGAGCATTTCCCAGATTATAATTACCTATATATAAATATAATGATAATTATGCTACCTAACTGGAACCTCAGAGCACAAAGCTGACAAGTGATGACAACTAAATTCATTAAGAATGTAAATGTTCTTCCTCCCTTTTATGAAACAATATTGAGTGATCCCTGAAGAAATCCAGCAACCAGAGATGTGATCTGCTAGTAAGCACTGAGCCCGATGAAGGCTGGTGGAGAGGCAGGACAACCCAGGAAGAGCCTTGGTGGTACATAGCTAGTAGAGGAGTAGAAAGGTGGCCAGTTAAAACACTGGACTTTTGAGAATATAATACATTTCATCCGTGTGAAGTAAAACCTAACTTTTCACTTAATTTATACTGGGAAATAGGTCAGGACAAGGGCTGTTCTTTGGCACAGAGGCTGAATGGTTCAGCATGGCTTCCACCCAGGGAAAAGCTCTTTTGCTTTTCCCAACATACACAGCATAAGCATGTCCAAATGGGTCCAGTCTGGCATGGGCTGGCCAAGGGAGTGAGCTGGTATGAGGCAAAGCTCAGCCTGAAAGTGCAGCAGCAATGCAACGTGCCAGTCCTGCACCAGCACTGGGGCCTGACCCCTCTGCGGGGTCTGCAGGAGGACGTGGTGCCTCTGCATACCCATCCGAGAGCCAGAGGAAGCCCAAAATGAAGCCTCACACAGTCTCACTGATACTTTTTAAAGCAATTTGGCATACTGACTTTTCAAACACTTTCTATTTTTTCATATTCAGAGGTGCCAAGCCCCAGGGATGACGAAAAATTCTCAGAAATATGTGACAAAATGCATCTATAAGAAAAAAAAAATACTCTTCCTAGGCCTCCTGGGAAATGATGAAGAGTAATAGTAATGGTGGTGCATGGTGTACTTCCAGACCAGGATTAGAAACCAAGATAGCATCTTCCCATCAAACTCTAGGTATTAAATAAAACTAAGAAAGAGGAGGAAATAGTGATAGCCATAATACCTCATCTGCAAAAAATGCAGTGATTAAAAGAGATGCTGAACACCTAGATCACCTTCTAGGTCTTTTTGCTGAAACAGTCACAAAGCCTCAGACCTCACCGTTATTTGAGCAACCTGCTATGCTGACTTCATATTCCCACATTAAGAATTTCAGCTGACATTTGTATTTTGTCAGCAGGTCAACTAATCCCCCACCTGCAAGTGTTTCATTACAGCTCTGTGCTCCCTCCCCTAAGAGTCTGAAATACTTTGTCTTTGAATGTAATTGAACTTCTAGAAAAGGAACAGTTTTGAGCAAAGGCACAGTGTCCTTGCTTTCACTCCAACTTCATGCCTAGCCACCAGAAACTCTTTGGATACTCTTTCAGAAGCAGTTGAAAGAATTTCCCTCGATGGTTTTCCTGTGCAAAGGTTGCTATGTCCAAGAAACCCAGGGCAAGCTCACAGAAAACAGGCTTCAAAGCCCCACTGCCAGGAAAGAGCGGACAGAAAGGTGACTAAGTGTGTAGATGTTACAAAAATAGACAGGACTGTTGAATCTAATGACATAAAATCTAATCAGCTTCTGGAGGGGTGAAGAAGAATCTCATGGTGCTGAGTGAGTGGGGGATATAATGGCAGAAAATGCTCAGTGCTGATAAGCACAAAGTAACGGAGATTGGAGGAAAAACCCTAATCCTGTCTCTATGTAAACCATAAAAAATTCAGAAAATATTAGTTCACTCTAGAAAAAAATATTTTGGAGCCATTCAAATCCCTGGAAAACAATGTTTTAGTACTAAATGGATGTCAAAAGAGTAGAGAGAGCTTAAAGAATTACTAGGGGAGAAACTAGAGCAGGCTAGAGTCTAACAACACACTACAAACATCCAGGTGTAGTCACCAAGGAGCAGTTACTGACAGTGGTACAAAAACATTATGCCTATATTCCCATGTAAATACAGAGCATGCCTACCTGCATGAAGTCCTGCAGAAGGTTGCTTCACAGCCAGTAACCTCTCTAGCAGTATTTTAATCCTACTACTCAATCTACTCATCTTCCGTGTCACCTCCTTGCTCCACATGTTCTTGTACCACCATCACTAACTGCTCCTCAGTGACTATGCCTGGATCATAAAATCATAGAATGGTTTGAGTTGGAAGGGACCTTAAAGATCATCTAGTTCCAACCCCCCTGCCATGGCAGGGACATCTTCCACTAGACCAGGTTGCTCAAAGCCTCATCCAGCTTGGCCTTAAACACTTTGAGGGAGGGGGCATCCACAGCTTCTCTGGGCAACCACTGTCTCATCACCCTCACAGGGAAGAATTTATTGCTAATGTCTAAACCTACTTCTAGTTTAAAGCCATTTCCCCTTGTTCTATCACTCCCTGCCCTTGTCAAAAGTCCCTCCCCAGCCTTCCTGTAGCCCCTTCAGGTATACTCTATAAGATCTCCCTGGAGCCTTCTCTTTTCCAGGCTGAACAGCCCCAACTCTCTCAGCCTGTCCTCATAGGAGAGGTGCTCCAGCCCTCGGATCATCCTCTGGGTTCACTCCAGTAGGTCCATGTCCTTCTTATGTTGGGGGCCCCAGAACTGGACACAGTGGTCCAGGTGGGGTCTCACAAGAGTGGAGTAAAGGGGAAGAATCACCTCCCTTGACCTGGATGTTTGTAACGTGTTGTTAGACTCCAGCCTGCTCCAGTCCCTAAGCTGTGTCTTAGCCAAGCTAGACATGTCTATCTTTTGCACTCTTTTCTTATTAATTAATCCCCCTAATTCCCTGATTAAATGACAGAAGCTGGTAAAGCAAGAAAACCTGTCCTGCTGCACCTTTATTTTGATGGGCTGGCAACAAACTTTCAACAAACTCACCTGAACCTCTTGGCAAAGCCACAAGAGCTGATTTTTTAATCTGTTTGTACAATGTAGGGTGAGACCCTGTGAGAGAGCAAGGGCAAGTACTGCAAAACAAACAGTAAAAGGTAATTCCCAAGAGTTTGTTTTCACTCAGTGTCTCTGTTAATGTACAGGAGAGATCAGAAAAGTGAAGAAAATCATTAATCTATAGACCTGGGCTTTCTACTCTGTGTACTTGAACTGGAGCATTAGTCTCCGTTTTTATACATGAGTTTGTTACAGAATTTGTTACAGAGCTTCTTCACTTGTATGACTACATTTCCGATGCATTAGCCTCTGCATCACTTCTCCCAGAAATAAAAGTCAAACCATATTCAGCTTTTATTTGCTCTTAGCCGCTGTGCAATTTTGGGGCATGAAATTTGCTCTTCTATTGGTTTATTTATCTATGTGCATGTTGTAACTAGTTGAGCCTTCAGCTAATGTGAGGAGGGGAAAAAAAAAAGCAATTTAGAGTGAGGAAATTCACAGGTAGTGTTTGAGAAGGGTGGAGCTGAGCTCCTTAGGGTAAATTATAAATGGGTGGTATCAAGTCTAAGGAAATAAACAAGTTCCAACACCAAATCGCTGCTATCTCCACTGAGGATTTTAAAAGAAGCAACAGTATGATTGGCTACAACACTTACTGTCTAAGAGCTCTAAATTGTTTCTCCTCTTACTACAAAAGAGGAGATACATACAGCCAAGGAGCCTTGAACATCATTCCTGCAATAAGGATCCCAGTGTTTTGGAATCCGTTCTTGGCTTTAAGAATGATGAATGCTAGCAATAAAAGTATTTGCTGAAACGTTTCCAAACCCATGTGGTTCCTGCAATAGGTGGAGGTTCAAGTTTCATTTTATGGAGCCTGAACTAATTCTTCTGTTCTTAAAATAAACTCAGATGAAACATGAAAAATGTGACAATTTTTGCCCATTTGGGCTTTCTTGGGTTGGAAGGGGAACAGATTCATATGGGAATTAGGAGTCTAAATGCCTGTTCACAGAGCACTGTGCTTCTTTCGAGTGACTGGAGAAATTGTCTGAAATCCTGGTTTTATCCAATTTGAATTCAATGGAGTGACACTGGGACTCGGATCCGGTCCTCAGACCAGTTTGGCACACTGCACCGGCTCCAGGTCTGCCGCAGGTGCTTCAGGCAGACAGAGACTCTTGCTGTGGTGCCCATCTCTAGAGATATGGGGCAAGTTGGCCAGTGGCAGCCCAGGGCTCCCACCTGCTTCCTCCACGGGCCAGGGTAACAGCATCAGGGCAAGGCTCATCTGCAAAATTGAGGAATTCCTCTGAGTTTACCCCTCCCTTTTTTTATTAGAAAAATAAATCTGGGATCATAGAAGACTGATCTCTGCTGATGTGCAGTCCCAGACAATTAAGAGACCCCAACCTGAGGGTAGGATGTAATAGTAACCAGCACAGGTAGCCTGAAAACTAGCAAGTTATTTGCTATTCATTTTGTTTGTTTGTTTTTAATTTTTTTTTTTTTATTTCATGTCTAATATGTTATTAGTTTATTTGAAATCATGGCTAGTAAATAACGTTCCCCTCCAGAACCTAGTTTTGTTCACTTCTGATGTATGGCACAAAATTTCTAGTTTCTTTCCAGGTGCTGGAAAACTAGAAAGTTGAAGAATAAAGTGTGGTTAAAGGCTGCTTTATTGCTGCCTGTTGTGGTTTTGAAGATTATTTTCTCAAAGTGTTACTTTAGCAGGAATAGATCACTGCTGCATTTGTGAAATACATAAATGCAATTATGAATACGCTTTACATGTATCAATGTATGCTTAACACTGTGCAGAGATCCCATACACGACACAGTTTGTGTTACATAGAAGCCTAAATTTGAGGATAATTTTACTTCTCATGCATAGCCTCCTCCCCTCAAGATTTTAGAAAATAAAACCACTGGCTGGTGGGGTGGGAGACACATCACATATCACCTTTTTGGATATACTTCAAAAATCTCACAACAAAAAGCTTTTCGCAGCTCTTATTCTTTAAAAAAAAAAAAAACAAACAACAAAACAAAAAAACCCCGTGAACTATTTGTAACACAGCATTACTGACCATGAATTTTTAAGCCTTTCCTTAGAGTATGGATGGACCAAGATGAGAAAAGCTCCAGGTCCTTCCAAAGAACCACCCCCTCCGCAGGCATGGATGTTACACTGAATCACTTCATTCCCAACTTTGAAAATTGTTATCAGATCTAGATGCAGACAACCCCAGCTCTGAGTTCATCTTCCTCTGGGCTACAGATCTCACAGCACAATTACTACTAGGAATGATTCTTGTTCTCTTCCCCGGTCTTGGAAACTTCATGTTTTAAGAAAATCCCTTGAAGTTTAATTATTTTTTTCCTAGTTGAGAACTGAAGAGAGCTGAGTAACAATGCTATCTTTTTTTTTTTTTTTTTTAGCTTCTCAGTTTTGTTTTTAATTCACTTCGGAAAGAAACTTGAAATACTTCACTCCCAGACAAGTTGAAACAGAGCATTTTTCGAACTGTGAAATGAATATGTCATCGATTGGTACCACGGAAACAAAGGGTCAGGCAAAACCTCGCCCACTTGCATATTTTTATGGACGTCACCCATGGTGATGTCAGTGTGATTTCTTCTATAGAAAAGGCCAGCTCATACCAGAAAATCTGCAGAACCAGACCCAAGGGAGTCTCTGATTTTCTTAGAAGAGCCAGCCTTCATTAAAAACTTACCAGTTAAAACACAAGACGTGTAATTCTGATTTTCTTCCCCACCTTGAATTGCTTTTACCAAACATTTGGTTTCGCCGTTGCCTTCTCCTGCTCTTTTGGACTCACAGAAGCAGCAGCAGAAACGGATCACACCATCCCCGACCTCTAACCAAGCAGCGACCCCCAATTCTGTACGGGGTGATATGGGAACAGGCGTGAGATGTGTCACCAAGCCTGCGTCTGAAAAGTGATGTGAGTTGCTGACATGTTAAATAACACACCCCTTTTGTTAGGGCAATGAGTGGGCCTAGTGCTTCAGATTGCATTTGAAATCTAGTTTTAAGGTTAAATTATATAACAAGTGGTGTAAGGAACAATAGGGATTATACAATTAATGAGAAAATAGTGAAACATGTCAGATAAACAAGGCAAAATTAACTGAAAATAGAGGGCAAGTCATACAAACAGGAATAGGATGGAGGATTTTGTGCACTTACACACACAATTGGTTTCATACAGATGCTTTTATTGTATCTTCCTTTCCAGACTCACAGGTGTTGCCTCTTGTTGCAATAAAATTGAAAGAAAAAAGTTTACGCTGTCTTTGCTTGCAATTTGTTTAATCTGATAAAAACTCTGGAAACATGTACTTGGATCTCACTTTTTAAAAGCCACAGAAAAGGATTATTTTGTGATAAATGCTTATTTTTCAAATTGTGGGCATTAATCATCACAGCAAGAAAATGCAGGTGAGGTGAGAAAAATAGGGACTTAAACTAGGATTTTCTTATGCAGATCCTGAGTTAATATTGGTATGATTTAAACCAACTACAGAATAAGTTGCTTGATTTTTTTTTTAGTATAAAACAGACCACCACTTGCACTCAAACGTGATAAAGGGGAGGTTATGTTTAATGTTTTTTTAACCTATTTCTTTCCTTTTCCTTTTCATAAACTAGCATTTTCATTGGAGGATGTGAAAAGTCAACTAAGCTTCTGAATTCCATTTAAAAAAAAAACCTAATTGAGTAAAGCTGAATCAGCTAAACATCTTCCAAAACTGCAATTTATAAAGCTTTTTTCCCCTGACAGACATATTGGCAATAATCCAGGTGGAGTTTTTTCTTTTCCCTTGCAATAATGCAGTTCCGGGGATGAAAGCAGTTGAAAGAAATCTGTTTTTTTCACAGTCTTCTTGTAAGTGCTGAAGAGCCTCAACTGACAGTAACAGATTGCTCTAAAAGTTGCCTTCCAGCTCCTAGGAGGCACAGCATTTTGCAAAATCCCAGCTGGCAACTTTTGGCAGCTTACTGCTTGCCAACCCCTGGTCTTCTTTGCATGTACGCAAAGCTCTTGTATGCAAGATCTCTGTAGATTGGCATCAGTATTTGCCACCGATGGTATGATGAGCACCGAAGGTAGAATCATAGAATCAGAATCGGTCTGGTTGGAAAAGACCTTTAAGATCATCGAGTCCAACCACAAACCTAACACTGCCAAGCCCACCACTAAACCGTGTCCCTAAGTACCTCATCTACAGGTCTTTGAAATACATTCAGGGATGGTGACTCCACCACTCCCCTGGGCAGCCTGTTCCAATGCTTGACAACCCTTTCGGTGAATAAATTTTTCCCGATATCCAACCTACACCTCCCCCGGCCGCCACCGGAGGCCGTTCGCCGCTCTGTTCCACGCCAGGCGGGCTGCCCGGCTCCCGGGCCCTTCTCTGCGCACCCACCAGAGGACACTGCAGCTGCAGGGATGGGGACTCAGCCCGGGCGCTCCGCTCCAACGCGTCCATTACAAAGAAAAGAAAGTAAGACGATATAAAATGTTTAGCATAAATTCATAGAATCGACATTATCATTACCAGAGCAACATTTACATGAGGGGTTTGGCTTTGCTTCTTCCCACAAACTACCTAAGTTTGCATCTTGGATATAATTATTCGCAATTGTCCCAAAGAAATCTTTCATTCAAGGCTCCAGATCCTACCTGCTGTTTTGCATCGGTCAGAGCAAAGCTTGGCAGCAAAGCCTACCGCCGGGCACACGGCGGTCCCTAAGTCAGGCAGATGATGCCGGGTTTGCCCTGAAAAGTAATTTTGCTTTTCTCCCGCCCCCCACCCTTCCCTGGGGAGAATAAAAATAAACACGTTCAGATTCCGTTCAACTTTGTTCTGGAAGAGGGATCCGAGGCGACAGGTGGCTACGAGGCGGGGAAGCGGCTGCGATCAGCGCCCTCCCGCTGCCCCTCCGCCCCCCGGAGCGCCGTTTCTGGGGGTCGCGGGGCTGCAGCAGCCGTCCTTGTCCCGGTCCCGGTCCCGGTCCCGGTCCCGG
>NW_010322305.1:0-20965 GCF_000700745.2 Antrostomus carolinensis
ACCCAAACCATTCTATGATTCTATGATCCCTAAAATGCACATACATATATGTGTACTCAAACACCTCATTTTATGTGTTGATGCTTAATTTAACACTGAAACCTTCCCTTTATGCTCTTTCAAAGACAAGTCTACACTATATTTTCCCAAAAAGCCTTGAAATTGTGCTGTGTCTTTTTTTTTTTTTTTAAATAGACAAAAGCAAATTTTAGCAAATACAGCAATAGAAATTGTGCTCCCAAAAGGGTACATCAGTCTTGCTCTGTAATTACACAATTTCCTAAACACTGAAACAAACATTAATGCGAGTGGCTGGAAGATTAATGTTACATTGATGACAAGCATGGAAAAACAATTTGGGGAATCAAGAAGTAATTAAATTCTTGACAGACTTACTTGAATAAGGACCATTAGTGATATGAATGATTTATTCCCCTAAGGCTTTGATATATACGGGAAATAGACATTTAACAAGTGATTTAATTGGCAATATAAAGCTTATTATCTCCCAAAATAAATGGCAACATTAATTTACAGGGTTGCAGAGAGTGGTCATTTCAAACTAAATAATGGAGTTCTGAGTCTTGAAGAAATGCAAGGAGATGAGTAAGTCCTTTCACAAGTCAGTTTGTAATATATTTTATGCCAAGTTATCTGCATGGGCAAATAACGTGCAGAGGCTGAACTCTGATTCCATGCACTTTATAAATCTGGAAAGCTGGTTTCAGTCAGTGCAATCACCATGCATTTGCACTGAAGTCAGGAACTGTTCTGTAGAGCAATAACAGAGAAGTATTTGCAAGCTGAAATATTATTTTGCTGGCATGTAGAGGCTTGGGACCCACTACACTAGGAAGTGCATGTTCATGGCAAGAAGAATTTACCCTGCTCATCTGTTACAGTCTAAGTGAAAGGAGAGAATAAACTGAGATAAAGGAAGGATTATTATTCTCATTTTCCAGAGGGAAAATGAAGCAAGAAGAGAGTAAGAATGAGAATTTCAAACTAGGCAGAAGACCACAGGAATATCAGCTCTGGAAGGGACCTGATGAAACACTTGTTTTGTCCCTTGGTAGCACCTACCTATAACTGTGTCCTCTCATCACTCAGTTTTGGCCTTGCCTTGTTGTCCTAGTTTTTGCTAGGATAGGGTTAATTTTCTTCTTAGTAGCTAGAAAGCGCTGTGTTTTGGTTTCAGCATGGGATTTGTTATGAGAAGAATGTTGATAAGGTACAAGCACATGGTGTTTGGGTAGTTTGCAAGTGCAAAGGACTGGGAGGAGGAAAGTGTAGTAATTAGTAAAACCCAAAATTGACAGTTGGGTATGTCAGTGAGATATTCCATATCGTATCATATCACATCATGTTCAGTATATTAACCAGGGCTGACTGGCAAGGGGGGGATTCTCTTGTGAATTGATCGGGCTCGCTTTTCTGGGATTGTGATTTTGGTTTTGGGGTTCCTTTTTGCTTGTCTGGGATCACTATTGGAGGGTGGTGAGCAATTGTACTGTGCATCACATATATATATATATATGTTATCATTAACACATTACTATTTTAATTTTATTTTAATCTAATTATTAAATTGTTCTTATCTCAACCTACAAGTCTCCTTACCTTTACCCCTCCAATTCTTTCCCCAGTTCCCTGGGTAAGGGAGAAAGGAGGGAATCCGAGTGGCTGTGTCTTGTTTGGCTGTCAGTCAAGTTAAACTATCACATTTGTGCTTTCTTCAGCCATACAGGACTTTTTACTGATGGTTTCTGAAACTCTATCTCTTGGTTTACTCACAGTTGTAAATCCCATGCATGCCAACTGGACTGTTTTCAAAAATAAATCCCTGCAAATGGAATGTCAAGTACTCACTACTGCTACAAAGGTAAGCTACACTTCAGCAGAAAAATATACCTCAACAGCCATTGAGGTATTTCTCATGCTATAACTCTTGTCAGTTAGACAGCAATGTACACGATGTTAGACATAGGGCAAGTGAAAACTGTTGACTGTTGGGCACAGTAAAGTGACGCTCAGAGCGGTAACAGCAGGAGCGCTGTTCTGTCCAGATAGAGCTGGTGGAAGGGAATCGCATGCTTTGTGTTGGCTGGCCTGTCCTGCATGCTGCGAAACACAACTATGTTCAATGTCTGTCACAACTGTCCAAGCAGAACATCTGAAACCTAAATTTTGAGATTTAACAGCTTTTGGAGTCAAGGACTTTAGAATTCTTGCCCTATTGCATTAAACAATTCTCCATTTGCATTAGTTTTTTTTTCTTCTCTAGCAATCATTTAACTACAGTCACAGCTATCACAGAATGCTCTTTATTTTCTTAGTATCTTCCAAATAGGAGGCACTGTCAGTCAGTATTATTATAAAAAGAATATTTAATTATTTAGAAGATTGTATCATAATATACTCCTGTCTATATTTCACTATATCCAGATCTTGGTTGCAACAATCTAAACATTCTTTATGTTGCTAAAATTTTCTCTATTCTGAAATACACATATAAAAAATAACAAAGTGCAATTTCAAAAGGTTTCACTATTTACCTACCCCTTTTGCATCAATTACACCGGGCTTCGCGTTGAATTTCACCGTCTTCAAACGTGCACGCTCCTTTCTTTCAACTCTGGGGAAAAAAAGACACAGATAAAGAAACACATGTTGATTATAGCAGCATTTTGTACCATATGTTTCATATCTGATCTCCCAAGACCATTGGTAGCTTACTATGCATAAAGTGAGCATTTAAGGCAAATTTTACAAATTGGAAAGAGAGAGATGGCAGGTCACCTCCTCATCCAAGCCACGGTTTTATGGCAAATACAGGACTGGGATTCGAGGAGCCTTGGCTGTCCTAGACCAGTAGAACAGCACTCCTTCCCAACACACATGGGAGTGAGGCAAAAGCACATTAAGGACAGATTTACCCTCTCTAATTTAAGCTGAACAAAAATCAGGCAAGATTTAGGGTTATTCTATGGTCAGAGAAATTTGAAGTTGCAGTGCTCCAATGATAAGCCTCAGAAGTTATTTGGTCCTGATATCCATAGCTTCCATAAACACAGCTTGAGAGAGGAGTTGTTATATTGTATATGCCATGCCTTCAGAGTGAGAAAATACTGAGATTAAAACAATTGAGAAACACATATAAAAATCATTGCCAATGAGCTGATGCCAGACAAATTAATTCTAAAGAACACACAGACAGTTTTACTTTTTAATGCTCAATATGTTTAGTTATCAAAATAACATAAAAGAGGAATGTGCGCCATCTCAAACCATTTATATCTTAGAACCAGAACTGGACAAACACAAATTACAGTCCTCAATATAGAGGGAAAAAAACGGCACACAAGGCATTTATAAAGGACATCGCATTAGATAATTCAGTGTTTCTGTTCCTAAATATTATGTATCAATATCCTGAACTTTCATTGTTCAATGAATGAGCATTATTATAAAAACGTAAGTAAAACTTAAAATCTATTAGCATACTGAAATATAAGCAGTAAATATTTTAGCTGTGGGAAAACAATATACCCTTAGTATATTTGGAAATGTCATCATTACTACAAGTTTTGCATATGTTGTATATTTAAACTTTTAACATAATATGTTTAAATAATAATGCTAGGAATTAAAAAAAAAAAAAAAAGTCTAAGAAGGGATGAGCTCTCTCCTAAACAAAATCAACTCCCAAGAAAAGCTGGTGCAGAGATAGTAATGTAAAGAAAAGAAGAAGCTATTCATGTCCTTACTCACCTTGACTAATATGGTCATTATTGTAAAAAGGACATTTACTACCTTTGCAAAATCATCTGCAGAATCTATCATCTACTGACCCAAGCAAAAAAATAATTGAAACTGTAACTCTATTTGTCTAAGATAAGGAATTGCTCTAGGAAACCTCAGCTGAATCCTGCAAAGCTAGCTTATAAGAGCTCGATATTGTATTTTGATTAGACAATAAATAGCTGGGACAAAAGTGACATTTATTATATCCTCCAAATCAGTCCAGCTATGATGCTTTTTCTAACTTTGAGTTTCCCTCAAATGACACTAGAATACATTCCTGCAAATCTCTTGGCTTCTATGTCTAGATAGTAAGAATACTTAGTTTCTGATAATTATTTTTTAAAAAAATACAAACTCTAGGCTTCTGATAGAATGGTAATTAACACAACATGTTTCCTTCTGTCTGAGTGGGTTTATATATTTCCTACAGAAACACATTGAATGCTGGTTACTATAGTTACAGTTTAAATTTAGAATAAATGCATTTCTCTAAGTGTGGAATATTCACATGGAAACAGTTCAAATGCAGCTTTCAAATTAAATCTATGTTATTAAAAACACATGAACAGTCTTCAACTTAAACTAGCAGATGAAGTCCCTTGATAATACCAGTAAGAAATTAAGACTTGAGGCTGTGTAATTGCCTAAATAGGATGGATGCCTTCTGAGAAAATAATTAGCACAAATGAAGACAGCATTCTACTTATTAATCTGTGTTTAAACTTATTCCAGTCCTGTCTAACTTCCTAAAATATCTGCTTTTAACTTCATTTCTTATTCACTGCATAAAGAAATTTGGAAATTAACCCTGAAGAGTGGATCTTATTTATGAAATTCATCATAATAGCATTAGCAGCTGTGGAGGCATCACTGCTTTCTACAGGCAGAGCAGACAGATGAGGAGCTGCAGAAACATTCTGCATTGCTTTGAGAAGTATATAAATAATGTAATTAAGTGCCATTGATCCCCCAGGCAAACGTACCAACAATGTTCATACATGCTCAGCATGCCTGCTGAATGTTACAAACATTTCATAATCTGGGGATGCATTAAGGACAGCACACAGTGTTGCCTCCCATTACAATTTTCCTGACACTTTCCACAATAAAACTGTTCTCGGTTACTTATAATTTAACCGAACTGTGATTACATTGCTGTTGCTATGCGAAGTATCAATGAAATGGGTTAGCCTTCAGAGAAAGGCTAGGATAAAATAAATAGGTTTTCCCAGTTTATAACGTACTTTTAAAGCACTTCAGCTAAGGTGCTTTCCTGCCTTTATGTCTTGGGTCTGGGACTTGAAATGTTGCTCTGGTATCAGGAATAAAACTCTCTCTTTTATGAAGAAATCAACCCAACTCTGAATGGCTGAAAAGCTTTGGGTTTTACATGCTCTGGAAAACTCTGTTAGCATTTAGTTTGGTTCTCCAAACACTTAATCTTTGTTAAGGTGGCCAGAGTGCAGGACTGTGGTGAACTAAGATGCCCCCATAATTTCTCATTCCAGCTAGCAGGATGCTTTGGCCATAAGCAGAGGTAAAAAGGGAACTAAAGTGAGGGAGATAAGGAGTATGGTATATCAGTTCTTTTAGCATCATTGATCCAGCTCTTAGAAAATACATTTTTAAAAGGAACATTAATTCAAGCACTTTTAGCATTTTTTTTGATTCTTCGGGTTTATAATTACTATATTTAAGAAAAAATAAACTAATTAACTCCCTTTTTTTTCCCAAGAAAAAGGGAGTTAGGCACAAAGGTTTTTTTGCAGCAGCTGATATTGTGAATGCCGAAATAGTATATAAGTGTAAACTCTTCACATTACTTTAGCTGACAGCAAAGTTACCATCCCTCGGAAAATATTTTGATCAATATGCTGAGGAAATTGCTTTTAAAGGAAGAAATGTTTCACTTCAAACTGTATCCATTTTTTTCAGTCACCACTGCTGCACAAAGAAGGATCATGGGAATTTGTGCAAAAAATAAAGTGAAGGGGGAGGATTCCCATCTGCGAAATTTGCAGAGGCCCAGATTTCCAACCCTGACTTGCCTGATATAAACATCGCTCCCATGCCCCTTTCTAATTATATAGCGTCTTGGTAGAGCTATGCCTAAGGGATGGAGGAAAGTACAGATATGATTTCTAAAACTACTTTATGGCTCAAGTCTTGTTTTCAAAAGTGCCTGGGAGTCACTGCAACTCAATGAGATTTCAAGAAATGTTCCCAGACACATACATCCAGCATTCAAATGTGTCTTGGGAGCTGAAATACTCTGAGTCCCAGGTGGAGATAGCACCACCTAGCACAGCTGATAGAGATTTCACCTGCAGCTTTCCACTCACTCTCCAAGTATGGCTCCCTGCAGAAGTATCGTTGGGTACAGGGAAGTGGTCTAAGACCATCTGAGATCTTGGACAATTAGAGCATATCCTGCATGCTTATTTTCTCTTGAAAGTTTTCTTGGTAGTAGACATCTCATGACCTCTTTTTTTTAAAAAAAAAGGTAAGGAATCATTCTTATCTTCCCATGTATAGCTAAAAGAGCAGAGAGGTACATTGAAAATGCACCTCAGCCTTCAGTGTTTCCTCACTACAAAGTTCAAGACCTCAGTTCTTTGGGATGCTGTTTTCTTCTGACTCCTTTTCTGAGGAGCTCACTACTGGGATGCAGCACCGACTGTACTGCAATATCGATCTCCCTTTGTGTTTCTGGGCACAGGTTGCTATTGAAAATGGGCTTCTGGGATTTTTCAAATCGAGACTTTCAGTTCTTTATGCGCACTGCAAAGAAGAAATAAAGTATAACTCAACCAGACATGAACTGTGATCCTCCAATGTTGGGGGTTAATGGACCACTGGGGATTTTGTCAGTGGCTTTCTAAAAGCACTAATCAGTCTTCACAGCAGAGACGTAAAATACCAAATGAGACATTCTTTAATCTTCAATAACAGTGATCATTACAGATGCAGAATACAGATGCAACTTACAAACTGGTGTTGAGAATCAAATAGAACTGTTACAGTAGCCTAATGTGCACAGATTTGGCACTGAGGTACTTTGCAGAGTTATTTCCAAATCCAACGTGAGAACTGTAGTAAGGAGAGTTGTCAAATAGCAGAATGCAACAGAAAATGGATACTTGAAAGACCTTGCTATATTTTACATCTTTGTTAACATGCTGCTTCTTGTCTTGCTTTGCCATTTCCAGATCACCTGTATTATATTTGTTTTGCCTGCTCATCAAGTGAAAGATAAGTGAAAATATATATTACTATTTAAAGTCCAAATATGTGGACTCAGTCCATAGTTTTTTATTGCTTCCATCCTCTGCACTGCTTAGTCTTGTTTATGTGAAGTCTGAACTTACCAATAGATTCCCATTCTCCAAATAATTTTTGAGCATTCCTGAAGTGGTATTTTTGCAACAGAACATGCATTTTTCAGTAGGTGAGAACGTGCTCTCGTTCAGCTCTCTACCTTCAGTGACCTGCTTACAGAGAGCAGCTCAGCACCTGGTCAATATTTTATGAAAAGAGTAGACTTAATACCATTAGGAAATGAATTCCCACAAAACTGTAGAACAACCTTATTCTGTTTAAAAGCTGAGGGCTGTTTTCCTTCAGCATAAAAGTTTCCCATCATTGCAAGAGAACAGGAAGAGGTTTATACATACACGTCCATATCAATTTTACTCCATATTTATTTTTCACAATTAGATTAGTAAGTATAGTCAGGTAACTTGTTTTAGACAAAGCTTACATGATTATGTCATGCTAAAAAGTTTTATCATCTAACGATTAAAGTCTTAAGGGATGTTTAGAAAGGCAGACAATTTATAGGAAACCATTAAAAATACAACTCACTTGAATGGATAAACATGCCCCTCTGTCAAGCTGAGCAGAATAACAAATTTAAATTGGCTTTTTGCCCACAGGGACTTCTATGTTGGGAAAACCTCTTGTTCCTCGTCCTTAATTGTTTGTGAATTTGTTTTTTATGTTCTTTTCCCCCCATTTTGCTTTGAAAGGAGAGTGTGGTTACGCATATTTGTGGGGAGAATGTGTGACAACACAAATACTGGGCTGGTGCCATCAGACGTCTTCAGCCGCTAACAGCAGAGATACAAGTTACATGAGCTTTTGCAGTCAGATGTACTTAAACTACCTGAAAATGGAAATCTTAGAATGTTCAGTCTGAGAGCCATTCTGTGGCTGCACATCTTAAAGACAACAGAAAGATGAGTGTAAATATTTTACTGTTTTAGGACCAAATCCTTGTTGGCTACAGTGGGAGTAGTAGAAGTGAGAATGTAGTAGAAGTGGTGAGAATTTAGGCTAGGCTGTTCTGGGGCAGTCTGTGTGAAATCACAGACTAAACTACTTTCAGACCCACAGATCCAAGTTAAGAAGATGTACAGACATCATAAATCATAAAAAATATTGGAGCTTGACATTCATGAAGTGGGAAGTTGCTTTTGTGTGGGGCTTGCAATGTAGGAGCTTTTCTGTGTGCAAAGACTCAGCAAAGTAAAAGTGAAAAGAACTGGACGTGTAAAATCAATGCTACAGCAAATTAAAATATCTTTACTACTGATTTAGAGCATCCATTTAGGAATTCAATACACTCTAACTTATACACATTTCTTTCATGCTTTTTATTGATTGGCTTTAACTAATGCAAGTGTTTCCATGGGGAAGGAGTCTTGGACACAGGCTGCTCGGCTTGCTGCTGCCCTTTATGGGAAGCTGAATTTGTTTTGCTTATCCTGACAATAGGAAGGACAGTGAGGCAAATAAAAATTCTTGTGAACAGAAGCTCAGCTTATATAGAAATTAAAATCTAAATCTACACATCCAAATGTAAGAAAAATCTAGTGTCAGTCTAATTCTTTTGGTCATTCTAGTATAAAATAGTAATTTTTGATGATGGGAGAGTAATTCACATGCATAAACATAGTGCACAGATAATATCACAGTCCTGCCTGAGGCATTGGTACAGGACTGGTGGTTATGTCCCTGCATCTTGGATACTCTGTCCAACATAATATCTGTGTCCTGCTCTCACCTTAGACATAGCTTGGGCAAATGGAATATGGTGGACATGGAACCAGGAGGAATTTGGCCTGTAATATTAATTCATTAATATTATATAATAACAACTATTCGGTGACTGTCAAACCATGACTGAAGTGATTTGCAGCCTCCTATGCTGAAGTCCTACTTGAAGTCCTACTCTTCCCAACATCAATATGATGCAATATCACAACACCATTATAGCATTATATTTGGTTTCTACACAGCTGGTTACTCAGTCCTATGGTCAAGAGCAACAGCTATAATGAGACAACAAATACATACTGGCAGATGGACAAAATGTTGTTTTCAGATGTAGAAAGGGTTGCAATGATACTCTAGCACTGCAGGATACCAAGCATTTATTTTTTCCTAATCCCCACTGAGGTCACAGGCTCACTAGTTCATGAGATTTGGTCCTTGCACACATCAGGGAAGAAACACAGGTCCACCCTCTTTTCTTTGAGCTGCCACTTTCAGTAACTCTCCTCTAGCTGCAGGGGTACCCTCCAAAACTCCCTCTTAAAGTCTGGCTTTACAATTTAACACACAGGGCACACATTGGCAGCGGCACTGAAATCAAATGACAAATAGCTTTCAAACTCTATTGAATCACTAAGAGGTAAATTCTGGTAATGTATCCAACACCCTGGAGAGAATAATAAGTGGCAGCCCTCCTATAATTATAAATTATTATTTTTTCTAGTATATCACATCTCTCATAAAGGAAAAAAAGAATATGGAGTCTTGATTTATCATTCAAAATTTCTCTTATCAGATCATGCTAAAATGTCACTGTGTGAAGGGCTCTCCTCTAAAAGGATGTAAAAAAATGCACAACTAGATACTTGGAAAGCAATTAGCTTTACACAAGGCCTTAAAGAAGTAATATAATGTACTTGTTATGGATTTGTGTGTATATATGCAGGTATATATATGTATACATACATATATATATATACCAAAATACAGTTAAAGCTGTCACTGGCTTTCAGACCTATTTGATATCATTCATGAAAAACTGAGGTATTGTATATTAACTGTTGCTATACAGGAGATAAAGTAGGAAAGTCAACAGCTAAAAGACTCTGGCACTAATAATCCCTGGCTCTGTATAGCCTTTCCCTCACCCAAAATGCAAAACATGTTACAGTCCTGAAGGACAGTATTCCTGCATACATCCATAGGCAGGAGTCCAAGCAAAACACCAAAACCAAACCCCACCAAACCAACCCCCCAAAAGACCCCAAATCCTGAAGAAAAGGAATAGAAATGAATGGGGGATTGAGAAGCACAAAACAAATATAAACTCATCTCTTCAACCTACATCATAGGAAGCTGGGATTGCAGGACAAGTCACAGGCCAACAAACAGCTATAGATGTCCTTTACCTCCTGCTCTGTCACAAGGAATATTTTACTGATAGATATTACATATGTTGTATTACACACAATGCAATGCCTATAGAAATAGTCCCATATAAACTATAAGTGATATAGAATCCTGGAGTAAACAGCTTAAATGAAGATTTCCATGCCATAGCTATCTACTTTTGGTCAAATGAATCCCAGGACTACCCTGTTGTAGATCAAGCCCCTCATAGTCAATAGCCCACACCTGCAGAAGAAATTCAACTCTGAATTTGTACATTCTGGCAAGTATGATGAGCTTTATTCTCTGTAGCTCAGCCCTGTATGCATTGATTGTTCATCCTCCCCTTGGGTGGTGTAAATGACCACACAATATGCTGGCAACAGCACATCAGTCCAACTGGCTCTGAGAGATCATCCAGAATCAACAGAAAGGAAATAATACTCCCTTTTCCATATGTTGGAAAAAAGAACCCTGTAAAACTGCAACCTTTTAGGAAATAATGGCAACTTTCCCCCACCCCAGCTCAGGTGTATCACATCATTACATTAGTGCAGAGGGAAAATCAGATGCCATTGATTTTGCCAGACCTCTCAGATTCACTAGTGAAGAATCAGGATGACAAGAGGAGAGCATGGTAACTATATCCGCATCTTTTCAAATTCAAGACTCTTATTTTTAGACTCTAACCAACCTATTTTTATCTTGATTATTTTTTCCCCCTCACAATGTTTCCTAAGCCACCTCTTTTTCCTAGGCTGTATCATATGTTTGACCTTGACCAGAGAGCCTCTATCTTTTGTCCTTGATAACATCACTGTGCAGGTAACCCAATAAGCTTTAGGCACTTACATACTCTCCACATTACAGAAGATACAACTCCATCTCTTAATCAGTTGCTTTGCTTTGCCCTTTTTCCCCCTCTAGCTGTTTTGTATGACAGCTTTTTGTAGCTTTTCAGAGTGTGCACCACACTGCGAGTGAGCTTTGTGCACATACTTCCCTCAGTAATAACTGAATAGACTTTCCCCTTTTCCCATGTGTGACCCAATCATGTCATTACAGCAGTATTTACTGTAGCAATTAATAGTAGGCCAGTATTCCTTTTTCAATATCTAGAGACTAAATCTATTTAATGGGTCCTTTTTTCCCATCTTAAAAATTATAATGCAGTTTTTATTTCTATCTATTATATAACTCCAAAATTGCTTTTTATTTTTTTCACCCTGAAAATCCTCGTGTGGTTGCTACTCAAACATGGTCATGATGAGAGAAAATAAAATCCTTGCAGGGCTCATATCAACAAGGTCTTTGATGGCCTTTCAGTTTACTTTTATGTGATTTAGAAAAAGGAGTACCATGAGCTGTTATCACCTGAGCTAACTCTCTTGAAACAGCAGTAGGTGCTCTATAGAACATCAGATGTCCCATTTCCCCACTATAAAAAAAGGAGAATGATCATTTTTGTGCTAATGCTAAAGCTGAAATAGCTAGGAATAGAAACTTTATATGCAGTATGGGAGCACTGCTGCAAAAGAGAAATGTAATGTGGTTTGACAGATTTAATTTTCCTCCTACCCTTTCAGTTCTTGACCTTTCTACAGCAACTACCAACGGAGGCAGAAGGTAACACTGATTTGTGTGGTAGTTCTGATGCTATCAGAGACTTGTAGCCAATTTTAAAAAAGCACCTAGACAGAGTAAACAATACAAACAATGAGAGAGATTCAGATATCTGTTCTCTCTGCATCAGTCAGTATGAAGCCATCACAGCTAAACAAAGATTCAGATTTAGCTTGGAGAGTGGATACATGTTCCTTCATTTACATTATATGAAAAATTTACCATGATATTGATTATCCATCAGTCTCCAGGCAGGCAGAGATTAAATTAACAGATTTTGAAGCCAAAGAGGACCATTATATAATTTAGCATCATTTTTTACATCACACAGGCTGAGAAGTTTAATTCTATTACTCTCTCAAAAGAAAGACATACAGTCTTGATTTGAAAATGTCAAGACATTCATTACATCCCTCGGCAGTCTGATGCAATGGCTAATCACCCTGACATTAAATCATGCGCTCTACTTCAAACTCAGAGTTAATTCCCAGACTTGAGTTCTGGCTTTTCCATTTTCTGCTGAAGCTCTCTATTAGATGGTGCTCTCTTCCCCTTCCTCCCTTCCTTTGTGAAGATACTAATCCATCATAATTGAGTCATGTTTTGAGTTTCTTTACAGTAGTTAAACAACCTGAACTTTTAAAATCTCACAGTGAAAATCATATCTTCCTACTCTTGAAATAATAGCTGCAGGATTTTCCTCTATTTTCCCTCCTTTTTTTCCCGTAGATTGATGCACCCTGTCTTTGGAATAAAATGGAAAATTTAAACCTCACGGCCAAGGAGGTAGGAAGGAGGAGGCAGCACTCACCTCCTCTTGCTGGGTATAACGCCCATCTCCTCACTGTCCCCCTCCAGAGTGACCCTCCTTGCCTGCCACCATTCATCATCCGAGGCGTTGATGACGTGAAGGATGTCTCCATACTTAAAACTGAGTCCTTGGCTTGGGAGGCCACTGTCTTTGCTCTTGTCATAGTCAAACATGGCTCTGTGAAAGGAAAATAAAGATATGAAGGCAGGTGTTTATATCAGTCTTGGGAACATTTACTTCTGGACAATTTGTTGTATTTTGTGTTACAGCCAATCTTTGCTCCTTTCCAAAGGGAAAGGTCTTGCTTGGAGGAAAACTTTCCACTGTGAAGTTTAATCTTTACAGAATCCTCTTTTGTTTTAAGATAAATTAAACAGTGAAGTGTGGTATTTACTGTTTCACTTAATAAAGGACAATCACCATATCAGAGTATTTAGTAAACAAACCTGGTAACCCAAACAAACCTCTTGTCACCTTGCAAACAGCAGTTTGTGGCTGTTGGTTTTGTCCTTTTCTCACCCTCCCCAGTGCTCAGACAGTGGGGTGTCTGGCAGACAGGGGTGCATTGGAAGGACTAGATAAAAGGGACCAAAACTGTGCTCAGGGTAATTCATTTTTTTTTTTAGGTGAATGTGTGTACTCATACATCTTGGTATCTAGTTCAGATCAGAAGTGAGCTTTCAAAAGGAATCTTGATTATTCCCACCCACAGTGCTTTGGCTCATGTCCTGGAGCTGGGTTAGGCTGGACAAAAGGGACAAGTTTAGTGGAAACTAAGCTGCAAGGTGCCCTGACCAGTGTAGTACTAGTCTGACATACACCCCTCTAAATGCACTTGGGGTCCACACAGGCCCTCTGTTTTCACTGTCCACGTCCAGTCCCCCCTGTGCTGCAGCACCTGCTCAAGCAGTCCTGGCTATTGCCTTGGATGTTGAAGATGTTTTCCACCAGTTTGAAGTGGACTTCTACCTTGGGTATGCCTATACAAAAAAGCCCCATGTATAGAACATGTATATTAATACAGGATTATTATATAGTATATAAGTCTAGGGACTCCAGAAGCACAAATTGAAAGCTAGCATTAAGGTACATGGCTGTCAAACTATGGCTCGGCATAGTTCAGCATGAATTTACTGCCTCAGTATTCAACCCAGATCCTGGGAAAGATCTTCAGCCTGCCCTGAGCTTTGTATTACCAATCTACAGTGATACAAATTCCCAGCCTTGTCCAGCCAAGGCACCTACACCAGCAGCCTTCTGGGTGGACATACTCCTGTTCCTTAGGGCAAGACCTTGCATGAATCCCAGATGAATCCCAGCAAGGCTGTGCATAAGTACAGGTTGCTCATTGGAGTTACCTAGCTAAAAATCCAGATCTTGGTTTCTTACAGAAAAAAAACCCAAATGGGAATATTTTTTCTCATATAAAATATTGTTTAAAGATCATGATTGTCAAGAAATGCTGCTTCTTTCCTATAGGGAAAATAATATGATTCTAAACCTGACTACAGAAATGTTAGATCAGTAAGATCCCAAGAGGTGTATAATAATTCCTACTCTTTTATTGTCTGAAATAAAGCCGTGGTAATCTCTTCACTGGTAAACACTTCTGCGAGAAGGATTTGATATAATTAATTGTTGTGCATTGTAGTGTAATTGCAGAGAATGATTACAGCAGCTTTATGGGTAGATTTAAACCACTCAAGGCTACTTCTTATAAAGAGGAGAACTTTAAAAAAAAGTTATCAGAGTTGTAACTATGCAACCAAAATAATTTAAAAGCTCTCGTAAGCACTAATCCTGCATGAAAGGTCTGGTTCAGGAGGAGGAAAAATGCTATTTGGAATATATCTTCTCTTAAACAGTTTACGGTCATGTAAAAACATCTTCAGAAAAGCTCAGATAATTCTCTTCTCTGAGGATGAAGACAATAAATAATAAATGAATTTTACATAATCCAAGATCTTAGATATGCTTGTGCCTTTCTTGGTAAATGTTCTTGGACTGCATGTAACCTTTGAAAAATTTAATGGCTTAGCAGTGAAAATCCTTTAAAAACTTGGCTGTGTCTTAGTAAAAATTTACATTCATAAAGGATTCTTATCATACCAGGTCATCTGCTGCCTTCTCAAATAAAGCTTTTTGTGAGGACATATGATGAAGACTCATACAAATCCAGAAGCAGCTAAGTATCACCAGTCACCTCTTCTTAACCCATTAATGACACCTGATCTCTGGAGAAGTGGCAGTGCACACAGAAACAGGCACACAACATATTACATATAATCCTATTGGTATTGCCCTTATCAGCATGCAGTGATCTGGATGTTATCACTGTATTGAACATTTGCTGCCTTAAAAATTCACTGAATAATTGTGTAACTTGCCATGGAAGCCTATCAACATCTCAAAACCCTGGCCACATTGTTGGCGAGCCTACTGAATACTGGGCAGACGTGATGCAACCCTGGATCCACACATAAATTACTCAGAACAAATAGCAATATCTTCTTTTGCAGAGAATATGCAAGACTGTCATATCCCAGATGTAAAACACATGCCAAACTGGAAATACTCCATATTTGGCAAGTTCTAAGATGAAGGGTGTGTTTCAAAAGCAGAGTAGTAGAAAGAAAGTAGGGCAGAGTTCTTTATCCTTGAACAGACTGTTGTACCCCAGAGCCCACATATTAACTTAAAATCACTGATTACCATCATGCTAGCTGATGTTAACTTTAAATGCAGATGGCAACGTTTGCCACTGACTTTCTTTGACTGGAGTAATCATGTGCAAAGCTAATGAAAATGATATTATAGATCACAGAGAAGAGAATTTTTTAGCACAGTTTTCACTCGGTGAAAGATTTTGTGGCTGCATGTTCTGCAGATGTTGATTACTCCATTAGTAAATGAAAATGATAGGAGAGCTGACTTCAGTGCCCTTTCCTAAACATTTCAAATAAAGAGCCAGGTTTAAGTTGATAACAACCATATTTGAGTTTATAACTTTGATAATGTGGCTAGCTCTCTAAAACATACTTTTGCAAGTTGGCAGTTGGCCCAACTTTAAAACAAATGGAGATCTTCACTCTAGGCACTGTTGCATGCCTATAGAAGTTAACACGACTACTTTGGGCAATAGAGAGACCTAGGCACACTCATCCTCACCTCCTCCTTTCAGTTCTCTGACTGTAAGTGCAACTTGGAGCTCTCCATGTCCAATTGCAGGCTCTAGTTTTACTTATTTAAGAGGCTGACATGTCACTTTTAATTTTCTACCTGATGAGCAGCACTCACTTCTGTTTGTGCTCAGTCTTGCAGATGTATATAAAAATAACACATCTGCATCTGTTGAGTGTCAACTGAAGCAATATAAAATGAATGCGGCCAGATCTCTCATTTGGTAAAGGAACTGAGCAAGGCAAACAGAAAAAGACATTTTTTTTTTGCTTTTCTCTTTCATGGCTTTGGGCAATGACAGCCCAGACTTACAGGATATCATACTGCATCCTGAAAGCACTGAAACTTTTATCAGAGTCAAGTTTAGCTCTCAGCAAAGTCGTTTTGATCTATGAAAACTTCTTTATATGGATAACATACTAAGGTTCTGCCATGCCATGGGGAATATCAGAGGAAAAGTTAAAATGTGGTAGCATCTTTGCAGCACATTATGTTTTGAGGAGAGGTGTGATGTTTTCACTCCTTTGGCTTGCAGCCTAAAACAGCTGCTCACGCACTGTCCTTGCCCTTTCCCAGGGAACAGGGGCGAGAAACAGAAGGGTAAAAGTGAGAAAACTCATGGCTTGAGATTAAAACAATTTACTATCTGAGATTCATTATTATTATTATTATTATTATTATTATTAACAGTAATAATAGAACATGTAAATGAATGATGCACAGTGTAATTGCTCATCACCCACTGACCGATGCCCAGCCTGTCCCCAGCCAGCGATCCCAGAGCAGAGACAGTCCCCAGACCCAAACCGCAATCCCGGAACAGAGCCCAAGTGATCCCCAAGAGAATCCCCAGCTTTCCAGTCAGTCCTCATTAATATACTGGACATAGCATGATATGACAGAGAATATCTCATTGGCATATCCAAATGACAATTTGGGGTTTTGATAATTATTACGCTTCCCCTTTCCTAGTCCTTTGCACTTGCAGACTAGCAAAACACAAAGTCCTTGGACTTCCAGCAACATCTAAAAACATTAGTACATTATCAACATTCTTTTCATAGCAAATCCCAACCAGAACACAGCTATTCTAGTTACTAAGAAGAAAATTAACTCTGTCCTAGCAAAACCAGGACAAGAGGACATAAGCAACCCAGTCCAGCAAGAGACCCACCCTCGCACAGAGCACCCGTCACACCTCTCTGAGACATGAGCACCATATTTTCTTCTCAGTTAGAGAAGGACCAGCATGATCAGGACCTGACTGCTGCAACTCCCCCAGACAAGTACTCTTTCAAAAGAAACAACAAAGAAGTGTTATTCAAACCAGGGAGAGGATTTAACCCATGAAGGCATGTCACAGTGCTATAACTCTGTGATGAGGGAGAGGTATGTCCCCAGAACACAAGCACAAATAGTGCAGACACTGGGGAGCCTGCTCAGCAGAGCAAAAGAGCTTCCTGAACTTGCTAACATGACAATATGTTCTCATATGGCTGAGTTTGCTTATTCATAGGTCGCTCGGGAAGTTCTTCAAGGCACTGAGCAATAACTCATTTTTAGTGTCTTTTACTGCAATTTTTAAAAAAGAATAATCTCAAGTTCCTTGCAGCTTTCTAATGGCACTTATCTGACATGCTTGGCTACTAACAGCTTACCCTTTTTTTCTCCACGCCTGATAGAAGCACAACTTTAAAGAGCAGTTCTTCTTTCAGGTGTTTCATATCCTCAGTTATAGAATCATAGAATGGTTTGGGTTGGAAGGGACCTTAAAGATCATCCAGTTCCAACCCCCTTGCTGCTTGCATCCACTGTTTAGCCCTTTTTGGATCATATAGGACAGAACCAAGAGCTCTACAGTTCTTTACAGCAGTAAGGTTTCTTTTTCCAGTCAGCTGATTAAGTCTACTTTCAAACTGGGATAGTCACTTTTTAATAACAAAATAAATCAGTTTAAATTATTTAATTTTAGAGCTGTCACCGATGTGATCACACCAGCATCAGAAAAATTTCTGCTCAATATCTTCTAGAAATGTTGTGATCACACCAGAATCAGAAAAATTTCTGCTCAATATCTTCTAGACAATGCATTTCACAAACAGGACCATGGGTTGCACAGCATAAATGGTGCATTTGGAGGTTACACATCTAGTAAGACCAGTGATTATTGTGAGATGTGGATAAAACATTGAAATAGGGATCAGAGCTTGCTACAAACTAATTAAACAGATGTGGTGAAATCATGATTTGGCCATCTTAGTTCCCTTATCAGAAATATAGCAAGAGGAGTGGTGGCAATTATCAAAGGCCTAAAGTATATGCACCAAATTTCCATTGACACCTTCAAAATTTTCCTCAATTCCCAGTTTTTGCATGAGTTTGGGAAAAATGTTTAGCATTTGTACAACATTTTGAAAGTGAAAAGTGCTATTCAAGTGCTAAGTATTGCTGCTCTCTTCTTGTTGAAATCCTCCTGCTTGTGGAAAATCAAGAAACTGTTCTGCAAAGTGAAGCAGAAGGTGCAAACATTTAGAACAAGCTGGATATCACAAATATTTAAGATTATGTGAGTCTTGTTTCCTTGATATTATTCCAAACTTCAGAAGTGATCATTACACTAGGCTAATTCCAGCAGTAATTTGGACAGAACCGAACAGGTTTTATTTTTGTACTTGGGTGCTTCTTAATTATTTTTAGGAACACACATCAGCATAAAACATGACACGAGCATTTCTTCAAAATTCATTGCTCAAAAATTGTTTGGAATGAAAATACTGTTGGTGCCAAGCAGTAATACACTGCCAAACATGCAGTGAAGTGTCCACATGGCAGTGAAGACCACTAAAACAGGAACAAATTCTTTGCTTCACTTAATGTAGATACTTCAGCATTTGAGGTATGTCTAAAAGCTAAGTTGCATTGCCCAGGAAATTTCTGTTTCTAATGACACCTATTCTTGAGTAGCAAAGACTAAGAAATGTTTGACATAGGAGAATAGATATTAGTTCTAAGGGAATAACAAATCAGTTCATTGTGCAATCCCATATATTGCAGCCTACTGGCACCCACTATACCTATATGGTTACCAGCATTTTATCATAGAATCATAGAATGGTTTGGGTTGGAAGGGACCTTAAAGATCATCCAGTTCCAACCCCCCTGCCATCAGCAGGGACACCTTCCACTAGATCAGGTTGCTCAAAGCCTCATCCAGCCTGGCCTTCAACACTTCCAGGGAGGGGGCAGCCACAGCTTCTCTGGGAAGATTTAAGAACAAAAAGTAGGTTATAGAAAGAGTAGTGATCATGCTAAGCTGTTGTTGGTGGGAGTGGAAGGACTTAAGGTTGCTTAAAGAATCACCATCAAAGATGTTAGAAAAAAGAGATTTTAATACAAATTTGTAAAAAGTGTGACTTCACAGAGTTCAATGGGCAGGTTCACTCTATTACTTACTACATGGAAAACGCATACAAAAGGGAAATCAAATTCGAATTGGGTTATAATGATTTGCACATAGATTGGGGGGAATGATTTACACATAGATCAGGGGAAATTGAGTCAGAATAGGGCTGAAGTGATTAATACAGGGATTAGGGAAAGAGGATAAGGAAAGCTTCCCATTGAGTCACGAGGTTCAGAGTGGCCCCCCTTGCTTTCTAAACTCTTCTCAGAGAGAAGTCTAAGTGTGGCTGGATCCAGTCCTACTCCCAGGTCTAGTCAACATTTTATGTCTAAAGGGATTAGGTGTCAGGATCTCAGTGGAGGTGATTCAGCGGGTGGTTATGTGTTTTGTATAACTCTGGAATAGCAGCAATTTAAGATTCTGTGGCAGAAGATGGAATTTAACAGAGAAACCTAGCCTCCTCAGCTAATGCTGTAAACACCATTTGTAAGTTAGCAGCCTTCATGATCTTCCCGGCAAGGCAAGGGATATTAATGCATTTACAGCACAGCAATATATTTGGCTGAATGCTCCTGTATGTTCAGTGCAAAACCCCCAAATCTTCAATGGCCATATCACTGCACTATGGCCAGTAATCTCAATTTGATACAGTTCAGGTACTGTGTGGCAGCTTTATTTGCATCTTTGAAATTACTTTCTTCTTCTGGCACAGATGGGAGTTTGCACATAAATTTACAGACTGCTCTTTGCCATTTACTTGATTATGAAATGACAACAACATTTAGCAAGAGAGATCTTCAGCTTCTGTAAACAGTCCTAACTCTTCTGCAATCTACTGGCATATCTGCATTCACACCACTTAAGGATATTACTCTTTTCTCTAAAAATTTCCTTAGTAGAGATTCTCAGACATCAGGTTTTATATATAGCAGCATCATAAAGGAGAGATACTTTATCCTTCTTTTTCTCTACATATATCCTACCCTCTTATCCCCCCCTCCCCTTTTTTTTTTTTTAAACAGATAAGGAAATCCAGTGCACAGAAGTTTAATCATTTGCCTGGTTTTAGATGGTAATTCAGCATCAGAGTCAGAATCAGATCCTCAGTTTCATAGCTCTTTTCTGCACTCTCAGTAATATATGTATTGCCATCCACTTGCAAGCTCAGCTTGAAGAAAACGTTAGAAGAAAATGTAAGAAATCCCAGTGTAATTCATTGCTATAGCTACAACAGAGAGCACAGCAGCACTGTGATAGAAGCAGTCATTGCACTACAATTAAGATGCTATTAAAAGGGTTAAATTTTTGTAGTGACATGTCAATAAAGAATTTCAACTTCTCCTCCCAGCTTCATTTCCATCTGGAGAAGCTGAGCAGGTAAATCCTACATATAGAGCCTACGAAAAAGTTGCTCTCTCCTTGTGAGGTGTGGGAAGCTCTGAGGTGCTGCTTGCTGTAACTGGAGGATGCTAGAATAGCCCCAGTACTAGGGATGATCCTGTCGTGCTTTGTCACCTCCTCTGAAAGAGTGGGATGGGACTGTTTTATCAGCTTTTATTAGGAATATACTACAACGATGTAGTTTCAACAAAAAACATCTGAACGTTTGACTTGTGACCTACAATTCAAAGATACTGTGATTCTTGCCTCTCTCCTCTCCTCTCCTCTCCTCTCCTCTCCTCTCCTCTCCTCTCCTCTCC
>NW_010322305.1:21103-30247 GCF_000700745.2 Antrostomus carolinensis
CCTCTCCTCTCCTCTAATATTTCCTTTCTTAATGATGTTGCACCTTTTCATGACGCTGATCCTGTCATCCTTAATCAGTGCAGTTGGTCTGAGAGGGACAGCGTTAGCAGCATCTGTGTGATCAAATTTGGTCATGCCAGGGCATCACAACATGGTTGTCATGTTCCCTTTGGAAGTGACCACAGGTCAGGGACCATTCTCAGTAACAGTTTGGATGCACCTCCCTTTTAGGGTGGAGAGAAGGACATAAAAGAAGGGATAAGGAGAGTTATGGTGGGCCATGGAGGATGTTCCTGGGTATGTGTAGTTTAGGGTGTTACAGTAGCTGGTAACACTGATGTAGACCCTGAGGAAGTGCAGCTGCCCCTAAGGCACTGTCACTCTACCAAATCTCATTGCACATTTGCATCCAAGCCTTTGTCATTTGCTATCGTATTGTTTCTCTACTTAATTCATCAGTTTCTCCATTCAGCCCAAGTCATTCTTTATCATTTTGCTCCTAGTGGGAATTTGGCAGAGAGTTATGCCACAGACTTCAATGAAAAAAGGATTGAAGATAGCAGTATTAGTTCCAGAAAAAATCACTAAGAGGAGGGAGATATTTTCTTTATGATGTTTACAACAGGAAAGGGAACTGCCATTTGTCCTTGGGGAATATTTTGTTCGTTCTGCAGATCCGACCATGATTCTTAATGTCAGCTCCTATGAGCCAATGTTTACAACACTGATGGGCTTTTTCAGGTCTTTAGCAAGTGCTCACATTCTTTGCAGGAAATGGGTTCTTCTGTACTGAAAAGCTTTAAGTCAACATTTACAGAAGTCTAAACTCCTCTAAAAATACGTATCTATCAATGGATGTATGTTGGACTTTAAAGGTGGCCCAAGAAAGTGGAGCTCTTTCATATCTTCCCTTGTGCTGGCACAGGGGGAATTCATTACAACCCTTTTTCATTTCTTCAGTGAAAGAATTCCCCTTCTGCTTGCAAACATCTGAAACCAGTATCAAGCTTTAAGCATGTGTCTCGACCTTTTCCATAATTTATTGAGTAGGATACACTAGTTGCCAGTTTACCATTTGTGATAAATGCAGAAGTTTTTTGATTAATCTGCAAAGTACTCAATGCATTCCTGATTTGCAGCTTTGAGGTTTGGTTTAAAATTGGGAGACTGTATTGAGTCAGAATATTGATTAAATTTTGACTTAGGTATTTTGACAAACTCCAGAGAAGATCTGCAGTAGCATCTGGACTTGGGAGTGCATCAGTCCTCCTGAATTTGTTTGTGAAACGTCACAATAAAACCCCAAACTTGTGAGTTTTAAATTTCACAGCAAACTGGAAAACTTAGGCCAGGTTTCAGGTTTGTTCTACGTTTTTGTTGTTGTTGTTGTTTTGTTTTTTGCTTTTTTTTTTTAAAATGAGATAATTTTTGACTGACCTTGACCTGACCTGAGAATTATGCATAAAGATGATGTGAAATTTGTAAATTCTTGTGTTTGAGTTTTTTTCTCCCCATACAAACTAAGTGAAGCTGCCACTTGACAGCATCTCTGATTTCTGTCTGAGGAATCTGTGCAGTTTCTCAGCACAGATTCCTATGTTGTGACATTTAAGGTTATCTATATCCAGAAAGGAAAGGGAAAGTGGCTGGATGTCAAATCAGAGATACCTTAAACTACTGGGTAATTCACCTGAAATTGCAACCTGTGTGTTGCACAGTTTGACACAGGAGCCAAAGAGTCATTCTGTGATTCTTAGTTTTAAATAAATAGTAACTTATTTACTGTCTGTGAATATACATTTAGGGCTTTTTCCCCCCAGAAAAAAAAATAAAATTTTTTTTCAAAGGCAATGAGATTTAAAGGGAATATTGTGACTCTGTGTAACACAGCCTGTCACCACCCTGTTTCCTCCCTGCTCCCAAATATATCTTCCTTCTAATACAGAATACACTGTAAAAAAGCACTGAATTTATTTTTTTTTTAATAATTGGTCTACAATAGTTCTAAATATTACAATAGCTCTAAATATTACAATAGCTCTCAAGGATCTGCTTTGAGTAGTTGGGTTTTTTTAGGTAGTTCTCTCAGATACCCTGTAGCTTGCAATTACTTTCTCTTAGACCTAATCATGACCCATATCTGTTAGTAGCTTTTAAAATTACATTGTGGCCAGCTGCCCACAGAATTCGTTGTGCTTCCACTGGGTTATAATCAAAAGGAAATTTTCAGCACACGAAAGAAACCCACTGATAACATAATTATTAGTACCAGCCAGATACATGATGGCTTCTTTGTCTTTCTGGACAAGGATAGACATCTGGAGAACTAAAGTAAGAGAAAGCCTTCCTATGGAAAAATCATCCACATTTATGATTTTTATAGTTTGCACATAATGGCAACAAAAGAGATGGACTAAACAGCCACCTTTTCAGCCTCTATTGCTGAAAAATACCCCACCAGCAAAACTTCAAACAATTGTGGCAGTGAATTGGAATTTTTTTTTTCCCCTCAGAAATCAGCATGTAATACTGGAGCATTGTCAGTCAGAATATCTTACTTACTCCTGTGCAAGAATTGTAAGAGGTGGGGAAGTCTACAGACTTTCCTAGCATGGAAGTGTTCTTTTGTTAATGTCTTAATAAATCTGTTTATACATTTCAAATTTTAGAGATTATTTTTGAAATCAGCTGTAGGCAAATGAAACTCAGAGATAGGTATTAATGAGAGAGAACATTGCCTGCTCTGTCTTTGTTGAGAGAGGGCATTTTGGAAAAGTCAACACATTTGTTTGCAACAGCTCTTTCTTAGTAGCGGTTTCTGCTTAGCCTTGAATGTTGTCCTTTGACAATGAAAGAGTCAGAAGTCAGATTTGCTTTGTTATTGCATCGGCTCACTAGGTTCTTCTGAAATAATGAGATGTTGTCACATGCGTACAGGAACTACACGATGGAAAACCAACAAAAACGATTATGGAAATTAATTCTCTTGCCTGATGTGGAGAAATGTACTAAATCCATAAACTCTGCTGGATGCAAGTATTTGAGAAATCACAAAATCCTTTTGCCTCTAGGCCAAAACTTGAAGGGCTCATTAAGAGTTTACTCAGTCAGTGGGAGGTAGCTGATACAGTGAGTCCTTTGTGCTTTAGCACAGACTTCAACAGGAAGCAATGCAATTAATTTTTGGTTTTGAATTTGTCTGTTTTAAAGAAAGGTGATTTTGCAAAGATACAAATGCTATCTTAGTCCAAAGTTATAATTTTATGGCAGAAAGGTCAAGCGACTCTACATAACCTCTGATTCACAAAGCCAAATGTGAAATCTCTAAAATCTTCAAGTGTTACAAGGGGTAACCCTATAGAAATCAATAGATATGGAACAATGCTGAAGGCCTGAGCTGAATTCAGTTGAAATCTTCTAAATTGTAATAGAAATAACAGAGAAAGTTTGCCTGAAAAAGCAGCAGCTATGAGAAGAGATGTACTACTCGGTCAATCAGTTCTGCATATTCCTTGAGCTGTTATCTGCCAACCCGTACCTATCATAAAGAGGTTTATCCCCCTGAGTTTTATTAGAATCACAGAGTCATAGAATCATGGAATGGTTTGGGTTGGAAGGGACCTTTAAAGATCATCTAGTCCAACCTCCCTGCAGTGCACAAGGACACCTTCCACTAGATCAGGTTGCTCAGAGCCCCGTCCAACCTGATCTTGAATGTTTCCAGGGATGGACCTTCTACCCAATTCCGTGATTGGGATGAATGTTTTCCGGGTAGATGATGTTTTCTATAAACATCCATCTTTTGGAGTAAAATGAATACTTCAAGAAATTTTCATTCATGTTTCCTTCTCATGAAGAAAGGCTTTAAAATAAGATGCTAGAATACACAAAAGCAAAAACAAACAAACAAAAATGGCAAATAAAAATAATAATCTTTGGTGTCATCTCATCAATGTCAAAACATTGTGATTGTTTCTTCTTTTTAGTGGTTAGATTTGGTAGTTTCACCTGGTGTAATAATCCTCTTTTGAAATGGGACTTTGAAGAAAAAAGTGCTGATTAACCAATATTACCAAAAATATTTAATAGCAGCAATATTTTAACATTTATTAAAGTTGCAAGAGGATGATGCTAAACTTCTTAATTTCTGTCCTTCAAACACAAAATTAAGGCCATGCTGCACTGAGCTCCTTGCAGCTCATCATTCATTCGATTGCATTATTCACACCCTCCTTCCCTGGGAGCTCTGGCTCTCACGCGCTCAAAAGCAGGATTAAGGCTAACATCAGAAGATCCTGTGTCTAATTTTTAAAGGTAAATTAAGCACATCTGAGCCTAAGTTTTGTTGACTTTCAATGAAGACTTTAAATTGCTAAGTCGCTTTGAAAACGTTACTCTAAGCAGCTTTAAGATTGACAGAATTTGCCTTAAGCTGCTCTGAGGCTGACAAGATGAAGGTCTGGTACAGTAACAGAAGTGCTTTGATTCCTTGCTCTTGGATGGTGCTAGGACCTAGGATAAGACATTCTTTTCCTCTACCATGAACAAAACTCAGAGTTTTGATGTTTGTTTGTTTGTTTTTTTCCATAATGACACTTCCTTGTTTTGTGTGTAATTCCTGATTTAAGCAAGGACACTAAGCAACAGAACTGGGACTTTTCCTTTTAATATCTTCATTTAAAATGAGTCTCATGGCAATAAAAGACCTAAAAAAAAAATCTTTCAGGAAAATGAGTTATATTTTTCTCCCTCCCCTGTCATTAAAATTTTCTGCCTGTACTTGCTTAAGCTTCCCTTGATTTTAAGACATTCTTCTGTCCTACAGAAAAAAAAAAAAATATTACCATGAAACCCTAATTCTACTTAGCAATTAATCTTAGATTGGAAGTGTTTCTCAAAAGCCATGTCTAAGTTTAGGGAAAGTAATAATAGCATTCTCTTGAGTCAGGATCCTAAACATATTTTCTTTAGCATTTGAGTAATCTGACCAATTTCAAGCAGATTACATGTATTTAAAGCTATGCATTGAGATTTATCTTATACATAAGACATTGTATGTGGAAGAAAATAATTCATAGGTGCGGTTGCTTTTCTAATATTGTTCACAGGTAAATGTTTCCTAACAAATTTATTTTTTTAAAAAATAACTGCACATTTCAGGTTGTAAAACTCAGTTTGAAACCTCATAAACCACTACTATTTCCTAAGCCTGAATTAAATTATTGTATCATGCTGGAAGCTGGAATGTGTTAGATTTGTGTGTGCGGGAAACAGAAGACGAGGCAGCAATGATAAAAACCTAGTTTATGTCTTCAGCAGCTATTATCTATAAATGAATAGTAATTCCTTCACTGGCTTACAGGTTATGCTGGCATCTTTCCTCTGTTTTCTAAAAACATTGAATAATGCCCTCTACAAAAAGGTTTTGTAGCTGGGGAAGTTGTAGAAGAGATCAGTTTAACCAGCATGTCTTTGTGTGTCATGTTCGTCATGAGCTGATGCAAAAATATCCTGTTGCTTGCTGACCTTGATGAGATACTTAATGAGGCATCTGAGAGGGGTGGTCAATGCCCCAAGCCTGTCAGTGTTTCAGAGGCATTTGGACAATGCCCTTAATAACATGCTTTAACTTGGTCAGCCCTGAATTGGTCAGGCAGTTGGACTAGATGATCATTGTAGGTCCCTTCCAACTTGAATTATTCTATTCCATTGCATTCCATTGCATTCCACTGCATTCCATTCCATTCCATTCCGATCTACTTTGGGGGAGGAAAACTCTGTATAACAACAAACCTTGTCACTAACAAGGACTGAGGGCAACTCCCTGGCTTCCACTGTAGGAAGGAGGAGCACTCACTCTCCCAGTAGAGAAATCTGTATAAAGCATGACAAGAACTTTTCTGAAAATCCAGTCCTTGATCTAATGTAGATGTTCTGCAATTTTGGGAGCTATTAAAAACTCAGATAAACAAGGCCCTGAGCGACTTAACATAATTTTGAAATTGACTCTGCTTTGAGAGGGGAGGTGGACATACAATCTCAAGATGGTCTCCTCCAAACTAAATTAGCTATGGTCGTATCTATTCAGATGGAGTGAAGTATAAAATATGTTGAGACACAGGAGTTTATCTCAAATAATATTTATAACTTTTGGGCATGTCAACAATTTTTAATTTATATTCTGTACAAAATGACAGTCAGACTGGTATCTGAGAAACAGCATTTTCTGCAATGGGTAAAAATAATTCACTTTGCTTAAAACTTCCTTAATATCTACAGCTGAGGATGGTACAGAGATGCTCAAGCTATGTACAAGTTCAAGCAATGTTCTCCAGAACCATGCACCAGTACTAACCCAACCCGAAAAACATTATAGCTATGGTAAAACTGTACCTCATGATGGCTCATCTGGCTGTCCTGCAGTGATTTGGGAGCTACAGTGTGTCTGGTAGTGCAGTCATCTTCAGGCAGTGTTGGCACCCCCAGTGTGACTGTGGCCTTATAGTTGAGAGGGCTTTCTTTTGTTCATATTTTGAGGAAACAAACTATGTGCAATGCAGAGATTATCAGAGGAATCTAAATTCCCTAGACAGTAAAGGGGAGAGCTAGGTACCTATGGGAAAGGAATAATTCAGAACACTTACGTTAAATGAGAAAAATAGGCTGATAGAGGTGTTGTGAACATTTCTTTTATTCAATGTCCTGTTTCCCTGTTCATAAAATAAGGCTGTTTAAGGACAGTATTGTGGAGTGCTCACAGAGGATGGTAAAATTTCCATATCAATGCCTGTGATGGGTAAATTAAACATAAAGGATGAAATCTCTTTGATTTCAATAGAAGGAAGCACCTACTGAAGCTACACATTTTGTCAGAAAAGCCTGCAGTGTAAATTGCACTGTTGTTTAATATTTGCCTATACAAAAACTGTGCCATTAAAATGAATTGAGTCTTACAGAATAACAAAATAGAGACCCAAAAGTAAGTTCTTCTTTTTTTTTTGATTCTGACATCCCAGGGAGTAATGAAAAAACAAACAAGCAAGAAAATGAGCAAACAAATGTCTCTGACTGAAAAGAGGGTTTTTTTCATTTCACGCAGACAAGATTGTTTGAAATATTCATCAACAAGATTTTTTTTGCCTTGACCAATTCTTAGACTTTTTTGGTATTTCATAGTCTCATTTGCAAGCTGTAGGAACTTCATATTCCCTTCCAATATGGAAATAGCAATGCAATTTATTGGGTGATTTAAGGACTAAGTAAGTATGCTGTCTTTAGAGAAAGCTGTGATGTACAGCAGGGAGAGGATCAGACCATATGTGCCCTGTTCCTATATCTTCTCTAAACATCTGCTACTAACCACTGTCACAGAAAGGCCACTTGGCTAGATGCGCCTTCCTCCTGAGCCAGGCTAGCTGCAAAACAAAAATCGATGTCACTTTTATAGAGAAAAATAGATACAGAAGGTGGGAAACTGAAATTGCCTGCACGACTTGCATTAGTGCCGACAAGAGAAAGGATGTGGAAAATTTTCAGTGTTTACAAAAATGAACAAAGCAATCCAAATGAAAAAAGAATAAAACACTTGAAATGTCTGCAGGTGACAAATTATGAAAACTTGCAGCTTAAGGAGAATCAGGTTGAACTCTTCAGTTTGCAAACAGTTTTCCCTGCGTGTAGGTGATGACTCTTGCCAGTTAGTCAGTGGGGGAAGAGCAATTCCCAACACCCAGGATCCTGTAGAGGCAGCCCATGGGCTGCCAGACACCTCAGGGAGCTGGCAAAACTCATAGGGGCCAGAGAGGGACAATTAGTGTGGAGTTTCCATGTATGTGTCAACCCCAATGTTAGAATATTTTTGACCAGGGCTATGTTGTTTCTCCGTGGTCAAGGGCTGTGTTTGATTATCAGGACTACTTCAACAACCCAGAAGCTGCTAGAGCATGTAAAGTGCCGTGTTGCATTAAACACCAATAAGTAGTGTAAATAGGAGTTTCAAACCACCTTTGCATATCTGCCTTAACTTGACAGCCTGACCACGCCACAGCATGTGGTTCCCAGATGTGCTGTCTTTAAATAATTTTACTACATCAATAGCCAGACATTTCTCTTATGTTCAGCTCTACCATTCCTACCTGTGGTCTTAAAGGATCAAAATCTTTCTGGTTGTTCCACACAACTTGTGACTAGCAGTGCAAATGCCATCTTTTTTATAGTTTTCCTTCTGTCTCTGTCTCATTAACTTAATGTTTCTCATCAAACATCAGCCAAAGAAATATCTGTTTCTCTAGCAAAGTCTGAAATATTTCTTGTCCATAGCTGTGATTTATCACTGCAGTTCTGTCATTGAGCTCTGTAAAATGAACCAAGTTAATGGAATGACTCTAAACAAAGTGAGCTTCTATTGCGATGAACAACTTCCGGTTCTTTATAAACAAGCAAGTCAGTACAAGATACAATGTGATGAAATAAATATAAATGAAAAAACTTTAAATATAGACTACATAAAATTTAATTTACCTTCAAAAATTCCTTTGCCTTATGACCTCTAAATTTGTAACTTAAAATCCTTATCTGAAGTTAAGAACAAGAACTTTTTTTCATTTAAATAATAGATACAGGCACTATCTTCTTTACCAGAAAGTAATTCATTAAGGAAACCCTCATTGCAGTGTATCCCTCTGAGGGATAATTTAAAAAAAAATCTTCCCAAGTGTCCCACATAGCAAGGCTACGTCTGAAATTCTTTGTGTCTTCTGCAGCTGTAGCAATAATTTATTCCCTATAAATTATCAATCCCCTTGCATTACTGGTCTTTAGTGAAGTGGGTTGAGATTTTTCATTTTCTTGATTTGTTTTTAATAGTTTATTAATGTTCCTCCCTTTACCCAAAGCTGAGAGATCTGCATTCAACAGTGGAGATGTCTATATTTTCAGATAATCTCCAAGTGAGCCTATGCCCAAGCCCAGAATCCCTGCTCAGAGACCAGCAGATGCTTGGGGCAGGCCTGGCTCTGCATTGCCAGACTCTGCAGGGACACTGAGGAGATGTCCACCCTCAAATCCTTTCACAAACAAGGTGAAAAACGGGACAAAGAAAGGCTGTCCTGGATCTCACAGAATCATAGAATGGTTAGGATTGGA
>NW_010322306.1:0-27556 GCF_000700745.2 Antrostomus carolinensis
CCAACAGGTCCATGTCTTTCCTGTGTTGAGGACACCAGAGGTGGATGCAGTTCTTCAGGCGTGGTCTCCCAGGGCAGAGCAGAGGGGCAGAAGTGCCTCCCTCGACCTGCTGGCCACGCTTCTGTTGATGCAGCCCAAGATACGGTTATTGGCCTTCTGGGCTGTGAGTGCACGTCGCTGACTCATGTCCAGCTTTTCATCCAACAACCAAGTCCTTCTCCTCAGGGCTGCTCTCAATCCCTTTATCCCTCCGTCTGTATTGATACTGGGGGTTGCCCTGACCCAGGTGTAGGACCTTGCACTTGGCTTTCTTGAACCTCATGAGGTTCACACAGGCCCACTTCTTGAGTTTGTCCAGGTCCCTCTGGATGACATCCCATGCCTTAGGCATGATGTCAAGGCTCTATATAGTGGTACAAGAAGTGGAAAAAAAAGTAGTGAACAGGAATTAATTTATAGCTTTGAGGAACTAATGATGAGGACAGTGTTGCTAACGCTCAAGATGCAGAAGCAGTTCTGGCGGGATGAGAGAGAAGTCTTCCAGGAGGAAACGCATCACTGCGCAGGAAGGGCAGTGTTTTAACAGCTGCTATTGAATAGCTGTTTAGAGGCACACACACAAAAATGCTTGCTTCTTTGTCTCCACAGCTGGACTCTGCTTCTGTATTGCTACATTCCTATCATTCTTTTCCCTTCTAGAAAATGAACTCTACTGTTTCTTAGAGTGGTTTAGCGTTTTGTAGAACTATCTGAGAATGGTATAAGAGTTTAACTTCGACCACAGATTTGTAAAGCTGTTTTATGTAGGGTTTTTTAAAGAAAATTTTTTCCTTTGTTTTAAGAGCTGAATAAATGTTTTGTAGCGTAAATTTGACACCTTAATTGAAATATTATGCTGTGTATTCCTTTCCTATGCAAGCAAAGACATTTGTTACAGAATTTAAATGTATGTGAAGAATCAAGTAGTAGTTTTAGACTTTCTTTCTCTTGTCATCTAACTATGAAAAGCATTATTGTCCTCAGTGGCAATCTTGCATGTGTGGCTGGGGAAAAAAAGAGTTCAGACTGGTAACCTGACCCTTAATGACAGTTTTGATCTTTTCTTGTGGATAAAGTATTGGGAAAATATGATAATAAAATTAGTTACAAAACAGCAGAAAGTTTGCATCTTGTTTTTGTGTTGTAGAAATAGGCTTAGTAACCTTTCTTCTTCTGTCAGTATAGTGATATCTCCTATGTACACTCTTATGTAGTCAAGGAGATCTTTCATATATCAAGATACAAAATGAATTTTAAAAAATATAAGTAGTTTGCAGTCTGTTTGAAGACTTCTTTAATGTTGGTATTGCTTATTTGAAAAGAACATTTCACTTTGTCAGTTTTTGAAAAATTGTAGTAGTAGTAATTCTTATGTGATTTTTTTGATTTGGCTATAGTGCAAAGTGATTAAAATTTTTGTTGTTTAAAGATATAATGTGAAAAATTAGAAAAAAACCTGTTATTTGTCTCTGCTTGAGAATGTATTGGAAATTGTGGAAAGGCTATGCTTGAACTTCTTAAAGCATAAGCGTCCATGATGTCATTGCAGCATTTTTTGATGGAAACTATTGTTTCCCATTTAATCTGTTGCTGAGTTTGTGCATTCAGACTCAAAATTGTCCCTGCATTCCTTCAGCAGTATTGCCACAATTCACAGGCTCTAGGTAAATCGAATTTTCTGGCGAAAGAGCTGTTTAGTGCTATATTTGTTACGCGGTGTTTTTCACGTGTGTTCTTTTTTCTCGCATCCACCCACCCTGATTTTCACCTAGTGTCTCAGCAGTCTGCGATGGCTTCTTGATTCTCTGGAGCAGAAGTGAGAAGCTGCATTTTTTGGGTAGCTCAGACCAAGCTACAGGAAAATCTGCTGAATCCGAAGTGTAGAAGTCACTTCTGTCTGTTTTGTATGCTGCACAGTGATTTGTTCTTGTACTTGGACCATGGACGTAATCCATGACTCTCTGTTGATCACTGTTGAACTTCCTTAGCAAACATGCTCTGAGAACTAATTTTTTGGCAGTTCATGGGCATTGTTTCTTTTTTCTTTTTTTTTTTCCAAATTGCTAAGTGTTTTTGTTCTAGAGTAAAGGAAGGAAAGGAACGTTCACCTACGTGCTTGTTCTGCAAATTAATGTTAAATGCCGTTGCTGGAGTGCTTATGTGATATTCCAAAGGTGGTATGAGAATATGGATGTTGTGCTCTTGATTTTTTAGAAGAGGACCTGCAAAGTTTCCCACTGTTATATGAATTGTCTTTTATTGTAAGATATGTATCTAGAGGGCATTTATTGGGAAATGGCTTGGACCAGCATTAGTGCTTGAAGTGCCAGTAAAATGTGAATGGTTCTACATTATGTTAAGAAAAAAAAAAAGGTTGATATATCTAATCTTTACGTAGCCTGAAGCTGCAAGCTGTCTTGTACGCTTTCTTATCCCTGGTGCACATGAGGAGCCTGTGCTACAGATGAGCACAGGCTTCCCCTAGGAGGAGGGGAATAGCAGAGAGCATTAGGCAGATACACTCCAAATGGCACGTCATCCAAACTGTTTTCACAAAACTCATCTGCGTCCTTTAAAAATAATGTTCATTTAAAGTAACTGATCAAATAACTCAAACCAGCTCAAAAGAGTGAGCTGAAGTGGAAAGACTCTTTTCCACACCAAGGGTGGAAGGGAGGGAGGAGCTTTGCCTTGTGTTTCTGTACATTTGCTGATATGGTAGCGGGAGGGTTTCAGATGAGCCTTTAGGTGTGAAAATGGAGCTGATGAATAGAAGTCATACAGAAATTGTGTGTATTCATGAGTGGTTTTTAGCTAGGAGATTATTCTTGCTTGTGCTTAATCTACAATGTTACACAACATCCTCAGGAAGTTAACTTTAGGTTGGTCTCCGTTGAGTGTGTTCAGTATGCAGTCTGTGGAGGAGAATTTGTTACAAACTAACTCATCTTTAGTCCTAAGTAGTTCTGTCCTGGTACAGCTCAGTTCTTAGGGTCTTTGCCATTCCCCTTCAGAAGAGCTGCACTTTTGAACCATAGCTTCCACCTGAAGAGCAGAGGCTTGCCATTATGTGGGTCTTACTGTCTGTCACTGTGTTAATAAAACAGCCTGAGATATTTAGATCACTAATAGAGCATAGACCTGTTAGGGTTTAGCAGCATTGTGCTCTCCTCTTCCCCCTGTTATTAGGGAATAGTTAAATCTGCAGTATGTATGTGTCTCTATGTTTGATCTTCTGGTTGTGGGGAATGTATGAGAGTTTTGTGTAATCAGTGTTACTTCTAAAAGCTGAATTTCTTATATATGTTCATTGAGAGAATATATGTGCTTAAATATACACTCCAGAAATACTTGAATGACTTTTCAAATTAGAAAATGCTGTGGAAAAATTGCCTTTTGGAGAATATACTGCTGGTTTTTTGTAGCAAAGTTTACAAGTTTGTGGAAGCAAAGATGCTAAGCCCTGTCAGTATGTAATTTTCTTGATTGCTATTAAATCTAAAGCTTCTTAATTACCAACATGCACACTTAACTTGTGGGGTTTACCCTGTTCTATTTGCTGTTTGCTAGCATATTTTTTTACTTTTGAAAATCCCTTGACATTTAAGCAAAAGAAGGTAACTTCATACTTTTTCCCCACAGATCCAGACGTTTAATGTTGAGGCACCATGCCAGACCGTGGAAGATTTAACGAATGGGGTTGTGATGGCCCAGGTTCTTCAAAAAATGTAAGAAATTGTTTATTTAATGAATTAAATACACACAATTTTATTATCCATACACTTTTCTGTATTTAAGTGTATTTTAGTTCACATTTGGTTGGTATTCCATAAGGATGTGACTTTTCCTGACTGGACACGTACAGAAAAGATATGAACAGAGTTCTGCTGGTTTGCATCAAAGAATTGTAGAATAGTTGATGTTGGAAGGCACCTGCAGACTGTTTAATCCGACTCACCTGCCAAAAGTAGAATCTACTAGAGTAAGTTGCCCCAGGACTGTGTCCAGTCAGATTTTGAGTATGTGGAAGGATGGAGACTCCACAGCTCCTCTGGGCTACCTGTTCCAATATTGCCCTCACAGTTTGGCGGAGGGGAAGGGCAGCAGGGGGCATTTTTTTTCTTTACGTTCAGATGGAAGTACTTGTTGTTCATTTTGTGCCCACTGCCTCTTGTCTGTTCACTGGACAGCACTGAGAAGGTTATGTGAGGGTACAAAGAAGAAGTACCCACCAGGTATTTATACACAGGATTGATAAGATCCCACTGAGCCTTCTCTTGAGTCTAAACAGACACGGCTCACTCAGCCTCATCTTGTACAACAGACGTTCCAGTCTGGTTATCATCCTAATGGCCTTTTGCTGAACTTCCTTGTATGTCCAGGTCTCTGTCATACTGGGGAGCCCAAGACACAGCACTTCAGGTGTGGTCTCACCACAGCAGAGGAGTACCTCCCTTGGCCTGCTGGCAGTACTCTTCCCCATACAGCCCAGGATGTGGTTGGCCGCCTTTGCTGTGAGGGCACATTGCTGGGATGTGTTCATCTTGGTTTTTACCAAGCTGCTTCTCTGCAGAGTTGCTTTGCAGCCAGTTGGCCCCCATCATATGCTGGTGCACGAGGTTTGCACTTGCCTTTGCTGAAACACATAAGGTTCCTGTCAGTCCATTTCTCCAATTTTTTGAGGTCCTTACAAATGGCAGCACAACTATCGGGTGTATCAAACGTTCCTTCCAGTTTTGTATTACCTGAAAACTAGTATTCTGTTCCATCATGTAGGTCACTACTAAAGATGTTTAGTAGTATTGACCCCTTGGGGATGCTGCTAGTGGACTGGCCTCCAGCTGGACTTCATGCTGCTGCTACTCATAACCCTTCGAACCTGGCCATTCAGCCATTTTTCAACTGACCTCACTATCCATTTACGCAGGCAATACTTCAGCAGTTTGTCCCTGATGATGTTAGCCTGATGAGATGGTCTGTAGCGGGTACCTGTGGTGGTCTGCTGGTCCTCCTGACCCATAATCTCAGCTGACTCATTATCCATCCCAAGACAGACCTCATGCATTCCCACTGCTCTTTCACATAAAGGGCATCTTCCTGTCACTGCCTTCTCAGCTTGTTCCTCTTAAAGAGCCTGTATTCGTTCATGGCAGCAACCTGGTCATGTGAGCCATCTTACCACATCTCATTTGATGATCCAAATGAGACTATGGCCTTGTAACTACATATGGAGCTGTTTCCCCCTGCTTGTTCTCCACGCTGCATGCATTACTGCACAGACACTTCACATGTGCATCCAGTCTTTCTGGCTCCCTGAGAGCTTTCTCTGTCGTGTTTTTTCCTAGGCCTTTCCTTATTTATGGAGTGACCCCACTTCAACCCTGTTTTGTTGATTATGAGGTTTCTCTTGTTCATGTTTTCCCGCAACCTTTGCTTGCCAACAGAGTCCACTAATTTGTCACTTGATATTTGGTTGTATTTTCCCTCCTCTATTGTTCCTGTTTAAAACTGTTTATACTAAGTTGGCCTGTTGGCAAAGATGCTTCTGCCCACCATAGTCAGGTGTATCGTATCTCTTCCATGCAGTGCTTGATTCTCAAGGAGAGTTCTATGCTCATAGAAACCAAAACCCTGCTGCCAACACTAGTTCACAACTGATCCTTGACCTTCAGGATTGGTCTGCTCCTCGGTCCCTTCCCACTAACTGGGGCAATTGGGAAGAACACCACTTGTCCCTTGTTCATAGATTCCAGAGCCACTTAATCACACTTGGTACTTCCCAGGTCTCCCTAGCTGTGTAGCTGGTGCCCAGGTGGAGGAACAGGAGGAGTAATAGTCTGAGGGCTGTAAAAGCTTTGGCAGTCTTTCAACAATGGCATGAATTCAGGCCCATGGCAGGCAGCAACCCTTCTTAGATGATAAGTCAGTCAGAAGATGAGGGTCCTCCATCCTTTGCTAAAGCTTCCCTCTTACCTCTTGTGCTGCTGCCTGGCTCAGGTTTACTGAACACAGATAATTCATTTGACAGAGCTCCTAGCCCCTTAACTGCTGTGGGACACTGAATCTGTTCTGTAGTTGCAAATCCTCAGGCAGAGCAGGAACCTTCCTCTTACTGAAAGAAAAAGCTGCCAGTTCACACGAAGAAAAAAGAGGGAAGGAGGAAATCTTGATGATGTCAGATATTTTAAGGGAACACTTCTTAGCATGTGGAAAGGTAAGATCTGGAGCGTAGAATCCTGGAGGCTTGAAGTGGAGAACAGTCTTTCTTTCCTACCTGAAACTTCAAAAATGCAAGTGCTGCAAAGTTTCTTTCTGCACTTAATTTCTCCTTCTGTGAGAAGATGAGGCATCTCTTGAATATTACCCAATCATTATGTATTTTTGCATGAAGCAAAACTATTTCAAGTAATGTAAGCAGTCATCTTGCTTCAGAGTAACTGAAGCAGTCTTTCTACTATTTTAATGTATTTTGGTGATATGCAAAAGATGATACAAACTCCAGCCCCCCCAGAAGAAATGGATTTTCCAACCCAGCATTTAAATCGGTTCCCTTTTCTGAAGTCTGAACATCAAGTTTATAAGTCTGAAGGCAAATACAGCATAAATTGGATACTGTTCCTTTTTTAGGATTGGAAAGATATCATCCTTTTTTACCTGTTGGGAGTATAAAAATGTGGTGACTGTATAAATGGCGTGCTCAGTAAACTTTATAGTAGGACAGGATTTCAGCATGATCATCTATGAATCTGTTTTCAGAGCATTCAGAAAAAATGTAATAGAGACGTGTTTAATACAAGTATTTATCTGTCTTGAACTTAATAGTTCTTCCGTAGGGTACAGATTCCTCTTAACTTAATGATGGACCAACAGCTGATAACTGTATATATTCTTGATTGACTAGTTCAAAGACTAATCAGAACTTGTGCCTAAAACATAGTACTACCATGACTTGAAATACTGGCTTTCACCCTGCCTCAATATTAAAAAAGGAAAATTGTTCTGAGATACTGTTTTCAGCTGAGGAACTGATGTTTTGAAAAAGAGACGTACAATACAAATATTGCATTTCTGTAGCATGATTTAAAAATATTTCCTGTAGCAGTTGTCAATGCTGACACTGAACACAGGAATTCTTTAGTTTACCCAGTTAATATGTAAAGATCAGCTAAGCAATTTAAAGTTCTTTCTCTATGCCCTAGGTAATAATTTGAACCTGATAAAATTAGTATTTGGCTGCCTTACGTTCTGATAGTTGTGCTTCAGATTTACCATTCTGCATGCTTGTGCAATGAATACCTTGACTCTTATGCAGAGATTTAGCAATAATATTGACTGCATTCCTGTTGAGGTAAACTTTGAAGTGCAGGAGCAAGCTAATCTTGGATTGTAAAACAGGAATGATAACATATGGACAGTTTTTGAGGGGAAAATATTATTGCTTTTTTTTTGGTGCACTAACAGAAGATGGCTCCAAATGATTTTTGAAGTAGATACCAAAGGTTGCAGAATAGCCAAACACTGTCTGTTTCCCTGAACATTAAAGATGGAAATATAGGCCAAATACAGGGCATTTGTATAGTTGCCTAGAAAACTGATCAGGAGCATGTTGACAAGGCCATTTTAAGTATTCTTTCTTGAAAGGAAAACCAAATTTGACACTAGCAGTGAAATCCTCCTTTGCTCCTTCAAACAGACAGCACAGGAAGAATACTTAGGAATCAGGGAATGTTCAAAAGTCTGAACTCTCTGTTCTTTTGGGGGGTTTGTTGTTGTTTGTTGGGTTTTTTTAACCTCCACCTTCACAGAAAGAGTCCCTGGGTACTTACGAGGGAAGGAGATAGTGGAAAGAGGATGAAATTAAGACAGTAGTTTATGATGAGGAGCAGTTTCAAAGAGATGCTTAGTTCGGGGAATTAGTTGCTTTAGATGTACAGAAAATTTGCACAACACAGAACTGTAGTATTTGTTGTCAGTGAGGAAAAAAAAAGGAAGAATATTACTTATTCATCAGCTGATAAAAAGCAGCTGTGCCTTGTATCAAATGTTTAAAAGGGGCCAGCAGCTTCTTCCATTGTTCTCAATTTTTTATACATTGTTCTCAATATTTTTTGCACTGAAAGTAGCAGCCCATTTGTAAGTAAGGGCCATTCATCAAAAGTAACAACTCATGTAGCAGAATTTTCTGTAATAAAACTGCTGGAAGGGGCTGTGAGAAGAAAAGGGTATAGAGGGAATTGCTGACACTTTCAGAAGCTTTTCACTGATGTAGCTTGTGATATAAAATGGCAGAAATGTGTGCTGTGTAACCAAGCATGAGCATTTTGCTTACAGATTCAGTTGTTAATAAACAGGTATTGGTAAATCCTTGAAGGACACTTTCTCTCTTTTTATCACAAAATCTTTAATCTGCAATTCAAGTTCAAAGCACCATTGAATGGAATTCTCCAGTGCTAACTGTTTATTATCTCAGGGGAAGAAATTCAGCCTATGCTTTAGCTTATCTTTTTTTTTGTATTCTGTGAGATTCATGGCTCATTTGTCTTCAGATGTGAAGGTTACTGATCCCTCTGACTAGAATTGGTCTGAAACACAGTAAGATAAGATGCCTGTACACCATCAGAGTTGGTGATTATTTTACAGAGTGCTATACTCCAGGTGTAAAAATTGGAAGCAAAGGAAAATGGTTGAACTGTCTGTAAGTAGACTGTCTGCCTAAAATCATGTAGCTTTTGCTGTTTAGAGCAAATAGAAGTGCCGTAGCTTGTTTCTGAATTGCATCCTCTCTTTCTTAATGTTTTGGTGTTTTTTTTTTTTTTGTAGCCTTTGCTGATGTTACTCCTCTTTTCACTGTCCATTGGCATCTGTAGATCAGTATAATTCCCTGTTTTATACTAGTTTTAAATTTTCCTCTCATCCTACTCTGGAGACTGTTTAGTACCAGATGTCCTTCTTCTTTTAATTCTTTCTTCGTCTGTCATACTGGCCTTGGTAATGTTCATTTGTTGTCTGTGCATTGTGCCACACTTAATGAATTACTCATTTATAATATTATACATTGCAACATGCTGTGTATGTTTTGACACGTGCAGAACACAAAAGCCATGCTCTTGTGTATCGCTGGGGGAGGGAAATTTTTGTAAACAGACATTTCTTAAAGCACCTTACTGTACCACTGTTGAAATGAGTAATAATCATGAGTCATACTACATGCTCTGTGGGTTGGTTTTCTTGAGAAGAATATTTCTGTCTCTTGGCATCTCTGATGTGGAGAGATGATCACTTAAATAAAGGAAAATTTGCATACAAAATAAGATGGAGCTGGTATAATGAGCACTGCTGAAAACAACATCACATGAAGTGATACAGCATTAACAACAGCATAAGTATCTTGTACGCTGAAGAAAAGTCCCAGTTATCTGCACTACTATTCAGATACTAGACAATGATCAACTGATACACAAAAACCTTACTAAACCTGGAAGCTTATCCAGTGCAAGACATTGTCCAAGTTTGGGTCTAGACACAAGAACTTACTCAATTCAAAATGCTTAGTTCAAGCAAGTAATCTCCATGGAAATGATGATGCTCCAGTCAGTTTTCTGCTGACCTTGTTTAGTGCAGTACCTCTTCAAAATGAACTGGTAGGTTTTGTAATCACAGCTGTTCCGTTCTCAACCACACATTTTCATATTTGCTTAGGTGATGCTTTTTCAAATGCTGTAAGAAGTGACAGCATCTTTCTTAATGACAGGGGCTAAGGGAGTTAAAGAAATCTGAATATGATTGAATCATGATTCCCAAAGACTCAGCAGATGGAGACTTGTTCACAGCAAGGGCTGTGAATGACCTAGTGTCTGGAAGCTACTTTTAAAAGGTATTTCTAGAAATTCTGATGGAAAAATTTTTATTTCAGATTTTCTTTCCATTATTTCAATATAGCGAGAAAGCACTGCTGTTGGCATTAATTCTGAACCTTAATTGGACTTTCGAGGGCAGGAATGAAATCATAATGGCACACTAGGAATGTTTCTGAGGTGATTTATGGATGAGTAAAGGATGATCATTCTAGATTTGCTTGGCGTTGATACCCAGCCTGTTGCTTTTCTGCTTGTTATATTCCTGCCAAAGTGGTTTCTGCACTATGCAACAGATTATTGTGTAACCTGCGTGGAGATGTTGTAAAGAGAATTGATGGTGCTATTCTGACTGCTGTTAGGTGTTGATAGTTTAGAGTGGATTGCTTATCAGCTGCTGGACCCTTAGATTCTTCCTTGGGTTTTGTATACTTAAAAAACAAATGAGATCTGTGGGAGAGGACTACCACACTGAGTTTAGAATTAATTCTCAAGGACCTTGCTTATATATGTCTGATGTGTAGGTAGCCCAAGACTTCTATCAAGACAGTGAAGGCCACTTGCTGGTCCATGTGTTACTTCTGTTGCAGTAGTAACTGATAAAAGATCCTTAATTGCTACTGAAGTACAGGCTTCCAGAGTGGAACCAGTTGGAGCTGACCCTGAAATCTTGTTTACTCTTCCTCAGCTGATGCCCTTATTGTTGAAAATTGGGTATGCAATATTAGCCATCCATTCAGTCCAAATATAATTATGCTTGTCGGCGGTTGCTTGTGCTTACCTATGTTGCTTCTTAAGAGTCATTATTTACAATGTAAATGGTAATTCAAGAGTTGGTGTATTCATGGCACTGCAGCCTTGAAGCAGCTGATGATGTTAGTGACCAAGTGCAATCCTTAAAATGGTAAGATACAGTCCTTAAGAAAGTTCCATTGGTCTTTTTTGCTGGTGAAGCACAGGTAATTAGGCATACCTCCTTTCTTCCTCAGCTGTGTGAACACTTGGTAGTTGTGAGCCTGTTGTCAGCAAGGCTCAACTGGCTTTTCCCAGAAGACCCATCTGAAGGATACCAGGGTGCTTTTTTAACTGTACATCTCAAATGGAATCAAGTGGGGCTACATGGGCCTTGAACTCTCATTGTTTTAGTTACTGTCCAGATGATTTTGTTGTGATTGAGTAGAAGTTAAGACTTTTTGCAAGGACAGCCATTTGTTTCATCTAAAACCTGAGCCTTCTTCATCTCTAGTGGAATTTGTATGTATTTGAATCAATTTCTGAGGGCACAGAGGCCATTTGAAAGCTATTTGAAAACATCTATTTCAAAACCAGATGAAACTGGATAAGGGATTGCTTTTTCTGCTTCACAGTTTAATATTCTGTCATCTGTGCTAGAACTGCACTGTTTTTGAATGGGAGTAACTTGGAATCATCACTTTAACTAGTAATTAAAGCTGTTCTTCCAGCTATATGTTTGCGGATGCCATGTCAGAAGAAAGGAAATATGCTGTAATCTTCACCACAGTCTGTAACAGAATGTGAAAAAATAGGAATTGGAATATATCAGTAGAGAAATACCGCGGTTTGTGATCTCTCTCCATTGCTGTATATTGTATCATGGGCTGCTTGCAGACCTTGATGCATTGTGAAGAAGACATTGTGGGGAAGATGGAGTACAGGAGATAATGCACATAAGGTGCAAAGTGTGGCTACAAAGTCTGTCCCCTCATATAAGTACTGATGTAATTGCTGGTGTGCAGCATACATGATGTAGATGTCATTTGAATCTCCAGACACATTCCTAGTTTTCTTGAGCTTTTGCTAAAAGATCTCGTGGCATCTTGCCCTTAAAAAAAAGAGCTCAGTCCAGAACCCTTCTATCTGTAGAGGGTACAGCAGAAAATCTAATAGTAGTCGGTGGCAAATGGAGCAGTTTTAAGTCCAGAAATTAGAATACTCCATGTGAAACTCTAACCTGGCCTACCACACTGACTCTAAAGAGCCTTATGCTTACAAAAAAAGAAAGATGGGTTTTTTTCCCCCTGACTATATTAATATTATATATTGGATGAAATATGAGCCTTTCCTTACTTTATGTTGACCTACTTCTCTAAAAGTAGTTATTTGTAGTGCCTTCTTTCTCCTTAGTTCTGATGATAACATTTTCAAAATTCTGTATGATATAAGAAAAAATTTTCTTAAGTGAACAGTAGAAAATATTAGTCTTTTAAGTGATCTTGGAACTTGCAGGCAAGAGAGTCTTGAGAGTTATCTTGAAGAAGCAACTTAGGGAAGGTACTTGTGAGGAAAAAGGAGGAGAGGGAAGAAGTTTATGGAAGTAGAATTGTACTCTACAAGCAGAAGGTGTTCTGTTTATGATTGCCTTGCCAAAAGTGCAGAAGATTGAAAAACTTTTCAGGGAAGCTGTTGGCTAAAGGATTTGTCTAGGTTTACCGTGAAAAGAGATTTGCAAAAACTGATAGTGTTTGGTAGATGAAATGATAGTAAAGTGTGTTCTCAGTAGTAAATACTTAACTTCAGTGATACTTTTAACTCTTCTCACTGTATAAAGACAACATATGATCATTCAGTCTCAAGCTTCTCATTTGGAAGTTGAATAGTTGTAAGCGGTGTATAGCAGTAGGGATCCATAATATGTGGAAAAGCAATAATTTTTCTAACACTAAGTAATGCAAACAAATACTGCTCCAGCACCAGCTAATAAATTAGAGGAAGAAGAACTTACAGAGCGAAAACCTGGCAAAATGCGTTCCAAGTACAGCAGCTTCCTCAGAAGTGTCAGCTACTATCAGGTGTCCTCAAAGTTTCTGTAACCATTTTTAATGAATACTCTACATTTTTTTGTGTTTCAGAGATCCAGCTTACTTTGATGAAAACTGGCTGAACAGGATCAAAACAGAAGTAGGAGATAATTGGAGGCTAAAGGTATTTGATTTACTTTGCATGCCTGTGAATCTGTATTTCAGTTTTTAAAACAGTATTGTATCTAAATACTAGCATATTTCTAGATTAAGACCTTGCTTTATAGTACATCATTTTGAATTTTAGACCATTTTAATAACACTTATGTTTTTTATGTTGCTATAGTCCCGCACAGTTTAGCGAAGAAAAGACATTTAGAGTTTGCAAATAGGTTTCAATGATTTAAAAAGAAAATACTGAAATAAATTTTATACAACAGTGACCTTTGTTTTTAAAATACTGAATGAAAGATTTTTTAAAATGCAAATTGTGAAAGTAGCATTTAAAAAAAAAAAGCTCTGAGAAGCAGCTGCATACAAATAGTAGAATAATAAGCAATTTATTTTAAAAAGAGTTTCCTTTTACTTTATCAGCTCTGCACAACTACCGAACTTTAGAAGAGGAAGTAGGTTTTTTTTCTGTATTGTTTCTGCTCAGCATGTTTTTAAACCACGGCCTATTTGCTGGGTCATTTGCATCACTTGGTATTCTAGTACTTTCTCTGCAAACCTTAAGGCAATAGGATTTATGGTGGTATGGCTGAGAGGCGTTTTGGTTTATAAAACCTGAAGAAGATAGTTTCACATGCAGATGCTGGTGTAGTTTCTGACCAGTTTTATTCAGAGAATGATAATGTGTACCTTTCTAAATTGCCATTTACAGCCTAACTACTTGGGGAAACAAAATAGCAATGGTTTGTCCATTAGTTCCTGTTTCCTATAAAGCCATTTTGTTCCAGCCATCAAAACCCTGTCTGAGCATCTAGGGGAGGGCTACAACTGTGAAATGCTCTAGTACTTACAGACTCATCAACATCACAGGCTGAATAGAAGGATACACAGATAAGCATCAACTGAGGCAAGGATGGAGCATACTGCTGCTGTGTGTGTTTTGACTTGGCCAGCAGTCCTGTCAGCATCTTCTCTGCTGCCTGACCAGCTGTGTGCAAGTCTGGACTGCTCTAGCATGTTTTGTCTACCAAGGCTGCCAGCAAAAATGTAGGTACATTGATGAGGATATATTGACTGGCTGGTGGATAAAAGCCTTGATCCCTAAAAAAGCTTTGTTAGTTCTGCTGCTTGTTGAGCAGTTAATTTAAATGAACTTTTCAAAGAAGCATATGGAATTGCAAGTGTACAGCTGAATACAAGGTTTTATTTTTCTCTGAAATATTTCTGTGGCTTTTTGCAAAGGAATTGAAATAATGGGTGTTCAATTTAAAGAACAAGAAATTGAGGACTGTTTGTTAGAATAGCATTTGAGCTGATTGAAAGCAGAGCAGCAGTTCTGTAACTTGCATGGAACTTGAGGAATAATTTTATGTTTTAAGTGTCCCACCAATTTGGCAAATACTAAGGCTTAGCAGGTGTGAATAAAAAAAGGCTGAGCAATTTCGTAACTTCCTTATGTTATTGAGGTTGGAAAAACATTAGGTCAAATTTCAGTTTCTTGCTGATGTCATTTGTTTCTGGGTTTCATGTGTCCATGTAAATAAGAACTAAAAACAGATTATTTTTTTTAAAGAGATGTACACTCTAGCTTTTTGTGTACATTTTTTATATACCACTTCCCTTTTCAGGAAGAATACAAAAAGGCACAAATGTGATATTTTAACTCATTTTGTAACCAGAAAAGTATTCCTATACTTTGCCAACTGTTCTTCTTCTTTGTGTGAGTCAACACTATTAGTAATATATTTGTTCAAATGTCTATCAATCAATCTGTCATTTATAGTCTGACTTGTAGGAAAATTTTCAATCTGCGCACTTCTATTCATTTGTCACTAGATTTAAAATTTAGGCAACATACTTCTGCATGTCTCGTTGTTGTAGATTTCCCTTCATATTTTAAGAAGTGCCATGAGAAATGATAATTGAGTTATCACGCTACTTCACAAATCATCATAATGAGCTGTATTATATTCTTGTTGCCAAACATGGTTGCTCTTTGCCTCTGGTATCATATAGTATAATAGTCATCACTTGTACAAGCTCCGGGAATTATGAAACACATCAATGAGGCAGTCTAGTAGGGAAATAAGTTGGAAAAACCAAACAAAAATGTAACGTGCAGGTAGTTCTGCTTTGTGGAATGATGGTTAGGAGGGCCTGATAGAGGTTAGTGTGGCCTGATACAGCCCTCCTAACCACTGTTGAAAGAAATACTCAGAAAATCATGCAGTTGTTAACCTTGAGTTGGATGCTGTCCCGCATGGGCAATAAACAAGAATATATGGCTCGGCTTTCTTAATATTTTTTGTCAGCAGTTCACTTTCCAATAACCACAAGAATGCCATCTTACTGAAAGTATTTTTCCTGTTGCTGTACCTGTTTAAAACAAATGTATAAATTCACAGTTTCATTTTAGGGCAAGTTGTCTGACTTGAGAGATTGAGCAATGCACAGGATAGAAAGAGGCAAATGTTAGAACTCGGAGGACTTGCAAAGTAGGAAGCATTCAGCAAGCATTCTTTGTATTACAGCTAACCAGATCTTTGTTGTGTTTAGTAGAGAAACATGTTATTTCTTTGGGGTTAAAATTTCTGGGGCATTTGTGTATGTCAGTGTACGTAGCAGTTTGTTTTCCTTTGGGCAACAAAACAAACCTACTCTAACTGCTGCCTTAACTGCAATTTTATATTGTGGTGAGAGAAAAAAAAAAAAAAGAAAAAAAAGGCAAAGAGAGGTCTCTTACCTGATGTACAGGTGAACACTTTAATATAGTCAGACTTTAAATTTTGTATTTCATGCTGAAGAAGATAAAACAGCCCTTATTGAAAATGGGAAACAGCTTAGAAAATAATTCTGTTGCCAAAATTTTGCAGGAATGAAATTCCCTAACCAAGAAATAAGAATAGTTCAATGTCAAGTTGTACAAGACTACTAGTAACAGAACATAAATTTAAAGAGTTGGTGATATGATACACGTGTCAATTTTGGCAATTACAGAATAAGTTGTTAACTGTGTGATGGGGTAAAACTGACACCCTTTTTTCCCCCTCTTCCATTCCATGTGGTTGTACCCAGCTTGGGAAGGGAAGGACTTATATTGTTCAGCTTTATTTCTGACTTTTTTTTCTGGATTTTTCACTTCAACATTCAGACTACAGCATCAGTTTAAAGTACAATTTTATCAGTGTTTATAGTAGCAAGCTGTGTTTGTTCCAGTACTGAATAGCACATTCAAACAATAGGAGCCACTAGACTTTCTGCAACTAGGACAGTTTGAGTGCCTTGTCTTTGATACAGTATTGCAAAATTAAGTAATCAATGCAATTAGAGTACAGACTATTTAGTGCTGTAATCTAAGTAAACAAAACTGTTTTTTGAGAATTAATTTTGTCTCCCTGCATTAGTACAATTATATTTGTTCTGAATTTTTCTACAGTACAAGCTGGGTTGACTGGTGGAGTAATGGAAACTAGTTTTCAGTGCACAGTATCATCTTTCTGCTACTTTCTTGTGAATAGTCCACTTATTCATGAGCAAACTTTGAGTGGTTTGGTTTTTTTTTCTGATAAGGGTGGAAGCTTGTCATGTGAATGTTTTTCTGCAAGCAAGAAGAGATTATAGGCATATTGGAAGCCAGCATTCAGTTCTGTCAAAAAGATAATTAGCAACTAATATATTTAATTCTGTTTTGGTATACCTTTAATTCCTAAGTCAACACTGTCTCCAAACAGAAGGTTAACATGGGAATGCTCTCTGTGTTCAGAGCCACATTCAGTTTTATTTTTTTTTTCTTGTCATTTAAGTGAAGGAAGTGTCTGTATTTGTTCTTTCTGGGATTTCTTTTTGCAGAAGATAGGTTGGAGTGGGATATCCACCTAAAGCTAGTTAGAGAGAAAACAAGAGGTTAGATAACACGTGTTCCTTTTTTCTCAACAGTCACAAAATTAAGTCACAAATTTCTATTGTCCATTTAATCAGGCTTTCTTTTTGTTACTCAAGTATATTCATAAAGAGAAATCTAGACAAACAGCCCTTACAGACCCTCAGTTTGGAACTAGTAAGTAAATTGTAATTAAATAAAAATAGAGATTTCATATGACAGATGAGGAGAGAAAAAAAAAAGAGCAAAACCCCACAAACATGGTCATATGGTGTTGCCAGATCATGTGTTGCCTTCAGTAACCCAGGACACACCATCTCTGCTGTCATTCCAGTCAGTTTGTCAGGTTAATGCTGTGTAATAAGGGTCAGTTCATACTGAACATAGTATGCTGACTATGTAAACTGAGAGAATAATGATAATTTAAGATAAGGAACATCCACACAGCTCTCTTGTGGGTATTAGTGAAATTTAGGTGTTCAGAGAATGAATGATAACATGCAGGTTGCCTGTGTGGATACGTTAGTTCAAGGCAAATATCCTCTCTTTGGTAATGAAGAGATTGGGGAAATAAAACAGGAAATGACAGATGGACAAGAGGTTGAAAATGAACAGAGATTAATCTAGAAATAATTAATAATCCATTTATTGTGAGCTGCAGCAGCTTTTGAAGTGGAATAAAGCATAGTTTTTTTCTATTTTTTTCTTTCCCGGTAAGTTTCATGTCTTTTCCAACAGAGGTATGGGTGCAGGGAATGGATGTGAAAGGAGCTGGGAGAGTAGTGTACGTGCTTTGTATGGAAAAGGAGGAAGTCATGTTGCTGATGCCAGCAAATAAGTGTCCCATGTGATCATGGGCTGATCTCCAAAGGATGATACAGCGCTTTATAGTCATGATCAATATTGGAAATTCTATCTGTTGTGTTCTGTCATTGCATGATTTAACGGTCTTTGTTAACTAGTTATAGTTAGGTTTTCCCCATGTGCCTAAGAAAAAGAGGAAAAAAAAAATTCTGAACAACTTTACCTGCTGTGATTTATAATTCAGATGTAATTGCTTGTCTTTAATACTTTTTTGTGCTGTTATTCGTTTCAATTCACCTCTGTGTGAAGTCTTCCTTTTAAGAACTTATGCTGTGACCTGACAAATGTTACTGGAACTACTGAGTTGAATCTCAAAATAGAAGACATTTGTGGTAGTTTCCCATGATGATTCTCTGGCAGCAGAACTATCTAAGTGTATTCACTGCAGACAAGTTAAAAAAAAAAAATATCAAGAGCCCTTTGAGTAATACTGAAGATCATTGTTAAGTTTAAGCTAGTCTATAAAGAAGCTGCTTTAGCCTTATAATTGTCTGATTGTGTGCCAGATACAAAGATGGTACAGTTAACTCTTGAACGCTGTCCTGGTTTTGCTAGGATAGAGTTAATTTTCCTCTTAGTAGCTAGAGTAGCTGTGTTGTAGTTTCAGTGTGGGATTTGTTATGAGAAGAACATTGATAAAAGTACCAATGTTATTAGTTGCTGCTGGAGCTCAAGGCCACCGTGTTTGGCTGGTTCACAGTTGTACTAGGACTGGGAGGGAGAAGCACAGTGAATAGCAAGTCCCAAAACTGGCATTTGAATGTGCCAATGAAATATTCCAGATCATATCCCGTCATGTCAGGATATTAAGCAGGGCTGACTGGAAAATGGGGGTATTCTCTTGGGGATGGCTCGGGCTCACTCTTCTGGGGTTTCAGTTTCTGATCCGTCTCAGCTCCAGGATCACTGACTGGGACTGGCTGGTCAGTGGGAGGTGAGCAATTGCACTGTGTATCACTCATTTGCATATTCTATTTTTATAATTTTTATTTTAATTAGTAAATTGTTTTTATCTCAACCCATGAGTCTTCTTGCTCTTACCCTTTTAATTCTCTCCCTGAATCCCTGGGGAGCAAGGGGGAGTGAGGGAGCAACTCTCACTGGGTGTGTTATTTGACTGCAAGCCAAAGGAGTGAAAGCACTACAAAAGCAAATTACCCTAGTACTGCTGATTGACAATAGCATAAAATAGGACCTCAAAGACAAGTTGTTTTTTGGGGTTTTTTTTCAGTTTGCTTGCTGTTTTCATTTTCCAAGGATACTGTCCTATATATTAGTTTTGGTGACAGATTTTGATCAATATTGATTTTGCTCCAGCATCTCAACTCTAAGCTCTATAAAAGTTACATGGAGGAAGATGATTCTTTGCATTTAAGGGATTTTTAATTCAAATAATGCTTACAAGGAAATGGGAAAAGAAGTATTTTGCAGGCGAGTAGTTTCAATTTTGTTTCTCATTTTTTGGGATTATGTTCAAGTTCAAGGTTCCTCACAATGTTCTCATCGGTAAACTGGACTTAAATTCTGCAACATGGCCTTTGTCTTTCTGTGGCACTTTCTGCAGCAAACTCAGGTAAATTACAAACTGGAAGATTTCAATGAATTAAGTTTGAAAATTATATTCCAATCAATGTAGTATTCTTTGTGGTGATTTGACATCAAAATCAAATTATTTACATTTCTTTAAATTCTTAAATCTGTTGCAGACTTTGGTTATGATTGTGCGTAGCCTTTGAGAGGTGATTGCTTTTGGGCAGACATCTAGAAGATAGTTGTAGTTCTTACAGGAATATGGAATCACAGAATGGTTTGGGTTGGAAGGGGCCTTTAAAGGTCAGCCAGTCCAACCTCCCTGCCATGAGCAGGGACACCCCCCACTAGGCCAGGTTGCTCAGAGCTCCATCCAACCTGACCTGGAATGTTTCCAGGGATGAGTCTTCTACCACCTCTCTGGGCAGCCCGCTCCAGTGTTTCACCACCCTTGTCATAAAAAGTTTCTTCCTTATTATCTAGTCTGAATCTCCCCTCTTTTAGTTTAGAGCCAGTAGCCCTTGTCCTGTCGCTACAGGCCCCGCTACAAGTCTGTCCCCATCATTCTTACAGGCCCCCTTTAAAAGATCAATACATAACTGTATTGTTATTCTCCCTTATTGAAAGGCTGCAATAAGGTCCCCTCAGAGCCTTCTTTTCTCCATGCTGCACAGCCCCAACTCTCTCAGCCTGTCCTCATAGGAGAGGTGCTCCAGCCCTCGGATCATTTTTGTGGCCCTCCTCTGGACGTGCTCCAACAGGTCCATGTCTTTCCTGTGTTGAGACTATAAACAATCCCAGTTCTCTCAGCTGCTCCTCTGGCACAGGAGGTAGAGCACTACTGCTGTTATCTAAATTCCTTGCTTAAATACTTGGACATTAATTGGTGAGAATCTGTAAGAATTACTTTCATCAAAGATTTTTTTCCAGATACCATCTATGAGATTCATTGGGGGTTTTTTCAATTTTAAAATGGACTCTTTATCTCAGAGACTTGGTGTAAATGGTTTTTTGCTGGAAAGGGGGCATTACAAATTACTGGAGAAGTGTGGCCTAGATTCTTTACAGCAGGAAACACTTAGCTGATGCCTTTTGTTATGAAAGTGAACAGAAGCTGTCTTTGTGAAAGCAGTGAAAGCATCACTGAAAATGTGAATTTTGCCTTGAAACTGTAAGACAGACACTTAATTGTAAAGAATTGGGGTGGGAATGAACCAAAATGAAGGAGCGAAGAGGAATAATTAATGAGAAAGTTAATAAATTAAACTTATGTGGGTTGGGAGTAAAGGAGGACATTGAGCAGTAGCTTGTTTTGGTTTGGAAGAAGAGGTTTATCTCTGCAGAAAGTAGATGACTAATATACTTTATAAGAGAAGAAAGGGGGAAAAGAATGTTTCAACTTCTGGATACAAAAATAATCCTAAAATAAAAAAGTACTCCAAAAAATATTCCAACTTTAGAATATGATCTAAAGACTATCCAAGGCAGTGTGATGTTTTTCATAAATTTAAATTGATTCTGTCAATTAATAAAGATTTGTGATCAGGTCTGGAAGTCTGATCATAAGGACTTACTGCATAACTTTCATGATTCTAAATTAAACTGCTCAAACAGAAAGCCTCGTTGTGCAAATAGATGTAATTGTATGGTTCTTTTATGTGATTCTTCTGCGATTGCCTAATTTATTATAATTTCTCTGTAATTTATTCCCTGAATTTACTGTATTTCGTTCTTGTCAAATAGGTAAGCAACCTGAAGAAAATTTTAAAAGGAATACTGGATTACAACCATGAGGTAAGAACCATTTTGAGTAATCTATTTCTACATTCCTTTTTTGTTACATGTCTTAGTTAGCCTGTTCAATGTAAATTATATTCTACTCATTAAGTTGACTTTTTCTTGATAAGTATTTGGCATACAGAGTGTTTCATGGCCTATTCTTAGGTGTTAGCCTTCTCTAAAACTTCTAACCTTCTTTATTGAATATTCAGAGCTTCCAGAGAAGTCTGATGTGCAAATTCTCTCATACGAGCAGTAGATGTCTTTGCTGACTGTTTTCTGATTATGGACTTTAACAGTACCTGTGTTTGATTTGTCGTGTTGTCCCCTGTCCCATCCCGTCCCCCCGCTCCCCCCCAACTAAAGACTGCCTCTTTCCTTTTTTTTTTTTCCTCCTCTCTCCACATTAAAATTTTAAATGAAAATCCTGGGATATTGGTCGCCCTTGGTGTTCTCTCTTTGACTACTCAGCAGACTTGGAAATGAACCACTCCAGAGGAGATTCAATACAGTATTTTTTTTCAGTCGTGAATTTTCAGGTGAAATATGATGTGAATTTCAGTTATGTGTTGAGGCAAATTGATCTGTACAGGCTGCAGCACAAAATCCGTAATATGTACGTAATGGATATGACTTGTCTCAAAATATTAGCTTCTCATAAGTACTTTGCAGAGGAAGATGTTTGCTAATTAACTTAAGTCTTTAAAAGTGAGCAGATTTTCAGAAAGAAAAAGATTCATAAGTTCACATTCAGTAAATGGTCGGATATCCATATTGAAATAAATTTTGAAAATTTGTACTTACAAGCTGATCACAACTGACAAATCTAGAAAGAAAACAGTTTTTTGTTGTTGAAAATTAATATTACTATGACAAAGTGATGCCAGTTTCTTTTTGGCTAGTTGGTATGTATGATGATTAAGTTTCTGGTATGAAAACTTTACTACTAAGCAAGTTTTTAGCTGTTTCAAGCTGATTAAGTTCTGCAAAGGTAATGCATATTTATAAGTTTGACTGGATTTTGATTTGGTTTCTTTTTTTTCTGCTGAGACAATGCTTGTCGTGATAATGAAGGTGATCTGGATTGTACTATGGATCCTGGTTATGTTTTCTTCAACTTAATTCCCTCTCCTAGCAGTTACCTTCTACAAAAATAGAGATGTGAACGTATATGGATTTTACCTGATGCAGCTAAAAGCCTTTGAAAAGTGTATATGCTAATTGTGTAATCTGTAAAAATGTATCGCATTCAGGAGGACAGTCTTTCAACAGCTATCCTGTGTTGCTGTCTTTGTCAATTCTAGTGTGGAAGAAAAAGAAGTTATGTATTTATAGCTAGCATGCTTTGTTATGCCCCAGTAATCTTGCTGCAGAATTCTACTGCTCTGGAACTGAAACTTTTAATTTTTTTGTAAAGGTCTCCTATATTTATTTTTTTTTAAAGGGCAAAAATGCTGGTTTTCATCTCAATATACTTATTGCAGAGTCTATCCTTCATTTTCTTTTTTTTTTTTTTTTTGTTGTTGTTGAGCTGAAAGTATCTCATGTTTATTGTAAAATCCTCTGTTTACACCTTCACATGCTTGGTTTCTTCACAGTGCCTGCTGATATGCCTCTTCCCTTCAGCTTTCTTCAACAATATTTGTATTATCAGTAACTACGAAGCAGTTGTAGTATTACTAACTTAAGTCTGATGTTGCATTTGAAAGAAACTCAGGAACTATAGATCAATATATAAACACATATTAATTTTATATAATTCAAAGAATAATAATGCCACAATACAAAAACCAGCATACAAAAGAACAAACTTAACCACAACAATTCCACAAAGCCCAACTCTGGAAAACGCTTGAATGGCTTGATTCTGTGTATTCTTCATATACATCTATTAATTTTTTTTTTTATCAATACCTTTACCTGATTTTCTGTTTTTGTTGAGTATTAACATGAAAAAGGGCATCCAGCAAACAAATTACTGATTCCCTCTTTAGTCATTGTTTCTGTATTGCACCTGCTTAAGAAGTGACAGTTTCTTTTTGTCTGCAATTAATGTGTCAGAGATGTGTTTAATTCCATATTTTTTATTCATATTTTCAACCCCCTGAAAGCTCTTTATGAACAATTTAGCAGAATTGTTTAATTCCTTCTAGTGACAATCATTAATGTAAATTCTTCCTAATTATAAACCAGATTACATTAATTGGAAGTCACATGTTTATTTGGTTGTTTTGGTTTTTTTTTTCTTTCTTTGTGTGGGCTGTTTAATTGCATATTGTACTACTACCTTAAATTCTCTTCCATGCAACTGGCTTTATTAGCTCTGAGACTTATTAGCTAAAATTTAGATTTTCTAAAAGTGTGAGACCAAGTGATTGAGTTTTTTACTGTCTTGTATTTATCATCCGTCGGTGCTAGTCATGTATTGTATAAGTGAAATATTTCAATTTCTGACTTTATAGTGGTAAGAAATGTGAGATTTGTGTATAATATTTTATGCTGCATAGGGTGTTTTTAGGCATTAGATTTTTTTTTTAAATGAAATGCTTTTAAAAAATTAATTATCCACATGCTGTTGATCACCATGGAAGCCTGCCTTTGTTACCTTTCTTATCTGAAGGAAAAAATCTTGCTAAGTTTGAAATTAATAGATTCATATTAGTTGATACAGTCAGGTTTGTCTTCTCCCAAATATTAGTTGTGTCAAACAGTATTTTTTAATATTTGGGTGTTAGGTAATTTAGTTTGTTTTAAGGGTGGATTAAAAACTATGCTAAAGTACAAGTGAATTGCTCTTGTTGATTCTGAATCATCTTTGTATTTTTAAATGTGTGTGTATGTATATGTGTAGTGATACAGACATGTATGTGCTGGGTCTTTATGCAGATTCTAGGGCAACAGATTAATGACTTCACCCTTCCTGATGTTAACCTGATTGGAGAGCATGCTGATGCGGCAGAGCTTGGGAGAATGCTTCAGCTTATTTTGGGATGCGCTGTGAATTGTGAACAGAAGCAAGGTATTACATTTAGAAAGCGTGTTTTCTCCCAGGCAGTGAATGAAAATCCAGTTTGTTGTGTAACTACTTAGCAGAAAGAGTTACGTTTCTCATTTGTCACAGACAAATGTATTATTTTTTTTTTCAGTGGTGATATTATTTTGTCTTACAGGTAATAACTGTTGTTTTGTTACTAAGCTTCACTAGTTTTGGAGTCTCAAACTATGGAATTGGTTTTGCTTCCAAGTTTTGTTTGCTGAGCTGAAAAGGCAGTCTGCAAAGGAAAATTCTTGGGCCCAGTCTAGTTTTATGTAGTTTGAGTGAGACTTGGCATGACGTAATTAATCACTTTGAAGTGACTGATTCCCAGCATCTTCCTCTTTGGCAAGTCATTGAAAGAATACAGGTCACACATAAAGGTGATCATATCTGGCTGGAAACCATATGATACTGGTCAAGTAATGAACTCCTTGACTTGGTTTAGAATTTGTCCCTCTAATTACTGTATCATCTTACAAGGTACCTGTTGCGTAGCTCACGTAGTTGAGGAATGAAAAAGTGAAGGGCACTTGTTTTTGATATAGCACAGAAATAAGAACAGAAACCAAGAACAAACATGGAAATGCCTTGAAATGAGGATGCTGTAGGAAGGCAGGACATTTTTGTTAAACTTATGGAAAAGGACAACCTATGCATGGATTGTGTACTTATAGCCTGAATAGTTTGGGAACAAAGTGAGAAAAGCAGTATAAGTTGTTATTTCAGAAGTGTGAGATGCCAGAAGGAAAAAAAATAAATGACAATCTTGTACTTTTTTCATTGTTACAGAGTTCCAGTGAGCCTGGGTTTGTGTCTGAACAGACTTCTGATAGTCTTGTTGAGTTTTTGGGGGTGGGACTTGGCTGGTGATTATGCATTTCAGTGTCATCTGTGGCATCTAGTCATTTTATGGGAAGAATGCAGCTTCTGACCTCATGTTCTGTATGACTTCAGTTTCAACAGTAACATTTCATAATGCTCTTATTTTCAGAGTACATCCAGACCATAATGATGATGGAAGAATCGGTTCAACATGTTGTCATGACAGCCATTCAGGAGGTATGCTGGTATATCCAGTGTGTAAAAGTTCAGCCTTTCAATATTTTACAAAAGTATGCTTTTTCCCACTTTGGAAAAACTTAGTTGGAAGTAAATAAGGGGCATAGATTTTGCCATTTTACATTGAAAAATATCTTATTTTTCCTTAGAAAAACAAATCAGTAATGCTTGAAGGAACTCTGGTTGAATGTCCCACTTTTCTTTAAATCTAGAAGATTGAAACTTCTAGATATTTTTTTTATACACTGGGTTCCCTTTCCTTTACCTTTCCCACCCTATGGCTCCTGAAGTGCACTAGACTGCTTTTATATGAGTAACCAAATACTGTAGAATTTCTTCAAAATTTGTACCTTGAAATTGCAGAACTCCATGAATTGCTACTTTTTTTTTTTTTTTTTTTTTTTTTTACTGGACAAGTGGAAAGAAAGAGAAATGAGTAACAGAGTATTCTTTTTGTCACCTGTAGTGTTAGGAATAGGCTAATGAAGGTATTTGTGCCCATATGTTTTTACCAGTTAGTAAGTATACTAGCATGTGTTTTGTAAAAGTGCTGTTCAGTAGTAAATTAAAACCATAGTGAAAATTAAACCACAGTGTTAGTGACCACTGTAGCCATGAAGTCCCATGTGACTTCTTAGGAGCCCAAAGTGTCGCAAGTGAAGTGCCTGTTGGTCTTCATAGAGGGAGGTTTTCTACAGGGCAGGACACTAAGGAAAGAAGGAAATAACTGGTAATTGCATTTCTTCTGAACCTGAACAAGAGAAACCAAATTCCGCATTGAGCTCTAGAACAGTTTCACTTGTCTGTAATGTCTGAATAGAGGTGTCAGTGAGCCTACAGGGACTCCATCCCCTATTATCACTTTGACCAGTGCTGTATCCATGCAGTTGTACCTCCTGTTGTCTGTGTGTGGGCTGCTACCTGAACATTGCAGAGGGAACATTTTTCTACTGTCCTCTTTTATTAAACTAAATTTTTAGCATCACTTTATTCTGCACTGTCTTGAAATAGAAAACTTTCTCCCCCCTTCCGTTGAAAGCCTCCTGTTTGATTTTTGTAAAAAATCTCTTTTATTTGATAAAATAGTCAGGTCTGAAGTAGTCTGCAATTTTCAGTGTTTGATGAGTAGGCATTTAACTTGTTTAGTTAGTGAAACTAAACAAGTTTCACCCGTTAATAGCAAACGTGAGCTGCGTTAGACCGTTGTGAGACAGGTTAGTTTTACCCTACTGATGATGTGTTGTTGCAATAGTGTTTGTGCCCTTTCTCAGAGATGAGGAGTAGAACTGAGAGGAAATTACGAGATGAGGGTGTGTTCTTCTGGGACAGATTTTTGAAACTTACTGGACCTAAAAGCTTACTATTCAGGTACTGATGCAGTTCTGCATGTTTTTGATGCTACCTTCCAAGCTGCTTAGAGATCCAAGGCATTCAGAATCAAAATGAGGAGGGTCTGAGGTGCTTAGTGAAGAGGTTGTAAAATGTCTCAAAAACTTTGAGACACTTTGAGAACAGGACGTCCCTACATTATTTTTCAATGGTTGTAGGGGTCTGGAGAGGTCTCAGTTGACTGAAAGCTGGCAAAAGTTGTCCCGGTTTTCAAGAAAGAAAAGAAGACAGACCCTGCTAATTACAGGCCTGTCCTACTTCAGTGCCTAGCAGAATTATGGGGAAGGAAAGTTATTGAAAATTGAAATTTGGGGAGTTACGGAAAAACACTTGAGAGACAACATAGTCATTGCTCATAGCCATTATGGGTTCATGAGGGGAATGTCCTGCTTAACTAATATAATTTCCTGATACAACAAGGTCCGCCTCTCTAGTTGACCAAGGGAAGTCAGAAGATACAGGTTTCTTTGTATTTTAGCAAAGCTTTTGATACATCTCTCCCAGTACCGTTTTGGACAAAATGTCTAGCACACAGCTAGACAAGTCCCTAATATGCTGGGTGAGCAGTTTACTGACAAGTCAGGCTCAAAGAGTTACAGTAAATGACTTTACAACAGACTGGTGACCAGTCACCAGTGGGGTTCCCCAGGGGTCAGTTTTAGGGCCAGTGCTCTTTTAGCATTTTTCTAAATTACCTGGATGCAGGAATTGAATGTACATTAAGTTTGCTAATGATACTAAGGAGGAGCTGTGGACTCCCTTGAGGGTAGAGTGGCCTTACAAAGAGATCTGGATAGACTAAAGAGCTGGGCAATCACCAACCATATGAAATTTAACAACAGCAGGCACCGAGTTCTCCACCTGACAGAGGATAATCCTGCTTTTACATACAAAGTGGGGGATGAGAAGCTGGAGAACAGCCCTGTGAAAAGAGATTTGGGGATTTAGGTTGATGGCAAGTTGAGTATGAGCCAACAGTGTGCCCTGGCAGCCAAAAGGGACAACCATGTCCATGGTTGTGCATGTCCTGGTGTGCATCAAGCACTGCATAGCTAGCTGGTTGAGGAAAGTGATAGTCCCACTTTACAGTGCACTAGTGCAGCCCCACTTTGAGTGCTGTGTTCAGTTTTGGGTACTTCGGTACAAGAAGGACATCAAGCTGCTCCGTCAGGAGCAGCCAATCGCGGGTGCGGGG
>NW_010322307.1:0-5396 GCF_000700745.2 Antrostomus carolinensis
CCACCCCTACAACCACTCCTACAACCACCCCACAGCCACCCCTACAGCCACCCCTACAACCACCCTACACCTGTCCTATGCTCCTGCCTCCCCCGCAGCCTCGCACAGCTGAGCAGACAGTACGCTTTAATAAGGGAGGAGGAAAAACAGACTGAAAAGCAGAAGCTGCCAGTCAAATTGCCTTCCAAGATGTTATGTTTCCCCGAAATGGCGATGCTCTTATCCAGCCCAGGGAGATTTTTAAATTGCTGTTTCTCACAATATCATCATTCAGGTTGTGGAAACCTGATAGTCTGAGCAGGGACAAACTGTGCTGCTGATGGAGGAATGTGGGCTGTCCACCTGCATCTGGGGAGAGACATGACCCGGTCTTGCAAGACAAAAGCTATAGAATCATAGAATAATTTCAGCTGGAACTAGAATCTTTATTTTCTTCTATTTTTAATGATGAAAACAATTATATGTTATATGTAGTAAGTTACACTGCAATATTATTTTGGTTTTCTGACAACATACCTTCCCCCTGCAAAATCTTAATTTTCCAAAAGCAGAAGGAAAACAAATCAGCTTTCTGTCACAATTTTCTAATGTTTTGAAGTCAGCTGCTTGAGGACACCATTACGTGCCAGCCATTTGTTGAGCAGGGATTTCAGTATATCATAGCAAGTGCTTATACGCTTGGGTTAGTCTACCTGGGGATAGAAAATCTACACAAGATATATGAAGTAAAAGGATCTGTGGGAAGTAAATGAGTTCCCATTCTTGCTGGATTACGCATAAGATAAGGTCACAGCAAGACAGAGTCACGTTCAGATAAAATATATGTAACAATATCAGCAAAGAGTTTCTTTGATTAAAGATAACCTCTAGAGGAATTAAGTGATGTTATGAAAGCAATTTCCAAATACAGTTGCAAGATAACCTTTACTGCAAAACCTTTATGGTTATCAATTAAAATACATATCCCCATGAAATTTAATCTGTCAGTTATAATAGCTTTGTAAATCTTCATGTTCTTCCATGTGTAGTTCAAGAGGTAAATTCATGATACAAAAAGAGGACATATTCTTTCCTTCAAGAAAGTATCTGTAACTTCTCAGGCATACCAGGTATAAATAAATATAAGCTTTTATATGTACTGCATACACATGTGCATACATATACAGAAGAAAATTATTCAAAACCTTTTGTTTCTTTTAATTGTGCTGATCTATGTTGAACCAGGTGATTAACTCCTTCCTTTGGGGAAATGTGGCTTCAACATTGATCACATTTTCCTTTGGCCACCACTAATAAAAATGAAATAATTCAGCATAAACTAGACAGACATGGATTCCTGACATCTAGTACACTGAAAACAAGCCAGAGAAATGAATAAAGAAGTAGAAGTCATTATTTGCTTAGGTTTATTCTCAGGCAGCAAAGTCCTCAGCAAGCCAAGCGATCATTTTCACAGTATTGCTCAGGGCCCAGCACAGTTTTAATGGTTTCAGTCTCTAATTTCCTTTTGTCTACCTAAGGCATTTCAGCTCTTAGGGGCTAAGCGTGGCTCCCTAGCCTTATGCGTTTCAGATCAAGCCATCCTGCATCTACCTCATCAGCTGCTTTTGTCCACCGTGTTCACTAGTAGGAGGGTAGGGTGACAGGGTAGTATGCTCCTGTGCTGTCTTCGTGAGTTTCCCTGTCTCACATTACCCTGGGAATTATCAGCAATTTTCCCAAGCTAACAAAAGGTAATCCTAAAAAGGACCTCACAGGCAAAACTTCGGGAGAATTCGGCATACTACAGAAAATATGCTTGGTGAGACAGGCACAATTTAGCATGCCTAGCTGTACTGCTTTGCTGTCCTGTAGATTCCTTTTATTACTGCATTATCATAACCTGAACAGGACCACACATCTTCTTTATGCTTAACAATCCCATGTATTTAACTAATTTTGCCTTCAAAATACTGGTGGGGACATTTGTTCTCCAAGAGTTGTGTCATGGACATGCCATGGCCTTGATTAAAGTAATATATATTATTCAAACATAATCAAATATGGTTTAGGTTTGGTGAGTTGCTGAACATCACAACCATAAATTGTTTGTGAACATTTCTCCAAAACAATGCAGATACCTCAGGTAAATGCTGCCACTGTTATTAATGAACCTTTTATATTCATATAGCCTTAACAGATTTATTATTAAGTTTTCTTCCCTCAAATCTCTTCAGTCTGCTGTAGGTGACAGGTATAAACCCAGAAAACTGACCCTCCACAAATGCCAAGCAAATATAAAACAATTGCAGTGCCTTTAACAAACACTTCAGTCACTCATCTCTCAGCACATCAGTCACTCACCTCCCAGCACATCAGTCACTCACCTCCCAAGGCTGCAAGTTTTTTATCTGAGTCATCGCAGCCTTTCTCACTTCTTGTTCTCTGTGTCCTTTGTTGGGTTCAGGATTGTGTCAAGCCCCAAGTGAGAGTGCTGCTGCTTGCCCTCCTCCTCCAAAAATCAGCTGGTTCACTTCCAAAGGGAAAAGATTATTTGACTTTGATATGGTTATCATGGTTCCCTCTGAAGGTGTCCTGGTGCAGCCCAAAAACCAGGCAACAGTGAACTAAGAAGGGGTTTTTTCACGTTTTGCTTGCTAAGCTCAGACCCCAGGTACTTGGGCATCTGGTGTTCAGAGTATTCCCTCCCATTGTAAGAACTTAAATTCTACTAGAACAAAATCTCAGCAAGGTATGTCCCTGCTTTTATAGGATAGCACAATTCAGCAAAATGTTTGCACCAAAGTATCTTTTTAGTCCTAAAGCTGGTCCTCTTCAGTCTGGTGGAAATCTAAAGATCTGATGGCACACGTTTTAGAATAAAACAGGGCACAAATCCATCTGTTCATCATCACATTTGACTCTGGGATCCTGATCTCTCAGATGATATTGATTACTCTCCATCCAGCAATTTAGTATCAATCTTTCTGACATTCTGGGGTCTCCACAGATAGAGATCTTGATGCTTTAATTTATTAGACTGACATTTTGTTCTGCTATTAAACAAAAAGAAAAGGAAGAGTTGAATGCCAGGTTCATCAGAATAGTTATTTCTGATTCAGTCATTGACTAGCTGGAGCATAAATATGGTTGTTTTATGTAGGAGCAAGATGTATTGCTTTTAGCTTTGCATTGAGGGAACAGATCATTCACTTCACATCACATTTAATTTTACCATAGGGAGAAACTTAATGTGATTTATGAATAAAATCATTATAACCATTATTATTGAGCAAGATGAGAAGAAAGTTTGCCAGGAAATGAGCAATTTCTGTTCCTTGGCTTCATATTCTATTTACTGAATAATAATGTCATTTGGAAAACAAATGAAGACCAAGATTAGCCTTGCTAAAGAGAAGACAAGAACTGCTATTAGGCAACATTCTGTCTCAGGTTGTCAGAAATAGTGTTCCATACATTTCAGCATTTCTAGTTTTGCTGATGTAAATATTTTTTTTTAACATAACTGACTTAAACTATATGTCCTAGAGATCAAAAAAGACACATTCCTCACTCAGATAGCCAGATCCTACTATCATGCCAAGGCTGATTAAGCCCACGACCATATTAAAGTGTTACACTATTGGCCATGGGAATCATAAGACGTGATTTTTCTTGCTTCTTGAGGACCCAGAGCCAATTATTTTCATAAGCAGTGTTTCTCCTCAACTGAGTCATTGCTGTGGCACGTTAGTGGGTGACTGTCCACATCACCACCATGGTTCTGACCAGGAGACTGCAGTTTAAGCAAACCATTGCTACCTATCATGCGGTGTAATCCAAGTGTCTGCAAAGTGCCTCCCTTTTGGGTGAACCCAAGCAGAAGTTGGGCTCTGCAGGCACACTTTGGGTGCTTCAGCCAGCCCTGGGTATTTGGAGGTGTCCCAAAGCAGCTGTGGGCAGCCTGGACATCTGGCTCCCAGCACCAACTGCTTTGCTCATCGGCTCTGCCACTGCTGTGATGCTCTTCCTGCCAAGACAGAGAGCAGTTATCCACTCATTCCTTGTGTCAAGAAAAATGACGTTAGATGAGCATCTGACATGTCTGTTTGAGACGTGGCTGGTAACTGTTGGGTGTCATGGGACTGGCAGATAAGTCTTCTGTAAGGGCAGAAAGAAGCTGCTGTGCTCGCTGTTGTATGACTGTGGAAACTGCAAAGGAGAATGATCACCCCATCATTAATAACTGTACTACCCAGTCATAACACCTGCTAGAGCTGGAGGAAGCAGAGCAAATATTTTAAAAAGAAACCCAAGATTTGTTTACACTTTCAAGTGGTGGCAGCAAGGACACTTCATCTGTAACGATTTGTTCTCATAGCTTATTACTCTCCCCATTTTAAAAAGGCCTTATTTCAGACCTGTTCAGTTTGCTGAGCTTCAGCTGCTCACCTTTGCATCCCTGTAGAAGCCAGCTGGTGCTGGATTGCTGCAGAGCCACCTTGGTGAGGGTGCTCCATCCATGCCCCACTGCTGCCCCATCCATGTCGTACTGCTGCCCCATCCAGCTCCTCTCCATGGCCCCTGGCCGTGTCCATACAGCTCAGGCACGGGCCAGCACTCCACCCCTGGCCTTCATTGTCCCTACCATGTGCAACACATGAAGTTTTTGGGGAGGAAGGAAGTAGTCTGAGAATAAGGTCCTTTCCCTGAGCATCACAGCAAGAGCAAAGGCAGTGTGTTATCTCTGCAAGTGACTAGACAGTTTCCCAGCTAGTTGACCAGTGAAGCATCCTTGTGGCACCGTCTGCTGAGATTCCCAGAGGAAAACAATGTATGTAGTTGAGAAATTTGTTTTTTAGGTGCTATCACCATGCTCTGAGACATGGGCATGGACGTGGGTCCATCTTTCATCTTTGGAGCTGGGGATTGCCCATGTGAGGAGCTGCTACCTAATGCAAATGACCGTGCTGGACTTCAGCATCAATGCCCATACATATTTCTAATGTAAAGCAGATGCCAGCTGTGTATTTATGAAGTAAAAAACCCCCCAAACACCACCAAAAAACCCCAAACAAAACAAACACACACACACACCCCTGCCAGTAAGTTAAACAATTGTGTGTCATACTGGTTTTTAAAAAAGTGTGTCTTATTTGGTGTTTTCTCCCATAAAATGGCCTTTGGATGAGAGCAGGTGTATGTGGAGGGAGGAGAGCATCTTTCTTATGCTGTCTCTTTCAAAAAACTCATGTCCAGATAAGATAAAATTTAATAATCTCACCCAGGACAATTACTTGGATTCTAATAAAACATGTAAACATAGTAAAGATTAAAATCCTCCTGTCAATAAAGAACTTGAATCTTTAAAAGTTCACATTAAACCAGAGGGAATGTCTCCTGACAAAGCCCTTCAG
>NW_010322307.1:5426-7300 GCF_000700745.2 Antrostomus carolinensis
GGCCAAGAAACAAACGACTGTTTTGCTCTTCCTCCTCCATTCTCCTGGACACACAATAGTGTCAATTAACTGAAGGGCTTGCAAGGCTTTCACTGCTTGTGTGACCTCATCTCAGTTCTGCAGACACATCTGGCAGTGTCACGCTTCACTAGCATTAAGTGGTATCATATAAATGGGTGAGAAACAAATTAAGGAATATTATTAGCCAATATGAAACTGCATCAGTCATGTTAAGATAGTTCTAAAGTAATAGCTCTTGTTATTTTAATTAGAAGAAAATGCATATCATTATTAGTATCTAGCAGGGAACTGTAAATAGTCCATCACCAGAAATATGCTATGCCTATTGATTTTGTATAATATCACTGAATTAAGTCATAACTCTGAACTGTTTTAACAAGTCATAAGATTTTTGTAAGATATTTATTTACAAGAGGTACTTTTAATCCTTTTTGTATGTTTGGGAGAACATGGGACATTTTACTTTCTTTAGTTCCCTTGTAAGTTACAAAAAAACTAAACACATTTTTCTTTTTATAAACAGGATGATGCCAATTGCTGGACAAGGGCTCTGTGAAACCACTTGGTATATGGCACCTATTTTAGCTGTTGTATTGCCCTAGCACATTCAGAGTGTAAGCTTTATAAAGTAAAAAGCTCATAGGTCTCCATGTCCAGTAGCTTCTGCTTGATTTCTACAGCCGACAGAATATAGCAGAGCAACTAGGCTCTTCCATGCAAATTAACTGCTTCCCAAATTCAGTATAGCATTAGTGCCACTTAGCTGCTAGCAAGGCTGAAGCTACATGGTGTCACTGGGATCAATGAATTGACTGTTTATGAATGGTAAACGGAAAGTAAGTTATTTAGGGAGAAGTTTGTCAGGGACATGCACTGGGATTTTATGGTGATGATGTCTGGCTTTGGGGGAGTCACATAGTTAAATCACTGAACAGATGAGAAAATGAATCTTGGCTGACTTTAAATGCAAAGTGGTGGGGTGCCATCAACAACAACACTTCCATAGGTGCTTACTTCCCTTCTCTTTCTCAGCTTTATGTAAGTACCTGTTTCTCTATTAAAGAGAACAACATATAACTAGTGCTACTAGTAACACATAATTGACACTTTTTATCTTTGAGGTTTAACTAAATAACCTTCAGAACTTCCTGGCATGCATAGCCAAATTAATTTAAAGTATTTTCTAGATCTTTGAGGCAGAATTTTCATGTATTTTGGCAAGATTTCAGGGTCTCTGCAAGCAGCTTATGCAGAATTTTAGAAAAAAATCTTATTAAGATGAGGGATTTCTCTGTACACAGAAGTTCCAGTTTTATCGTGGTAACTGCCTGTGTCCTTAGGAGTAACTTTCAGGATCCCCAAAGACAAGGTAAGTAATGGCCGGGGTTGCTGTGAGGCTGTTAGCCAGCCACAGCCTGGCTGCCCACTCTTCCCGTGCTGAGCCCCAGGACCCCACCTGCTAACTGCTGGCACTGAGGAAGGGAGGTGTGAAGACTGGTAGAGAAGTAATTACTTCCAAAAGAGTTTTGATACATTTTCCCAAAGCACTTACTACCCTCTTTCACGTACCAGCAGCAGCAGAGCAATTGCATTAATAACTTTTCACTGTTCCCCTTTCCTCATTCCCAAACCCAGCCATACTTTCATCCCAGTTTAGCTGCTTCTCCAACACCTTCACTAGCCCCTCTCCCTTACAGGGGGGTTAAGTAACTAAATCAGCCGGTACTGTGATTGTCAGCTATGCTGTATTTTATTCGATGTAACTCCTGTGCTTGTGTTAAGAAGACAGAGAAATTGCATACCACAAATAGATCTTGCCTGGGAAGAAAAAGAACACCGGCAGAGCAGCAGCA
>NW_010322307.1:7330-29127 GCF_000700745.2 Antrostomus carolinensis
ATTTTGGTGTAGGTCTCCAGGCACAGAGTCCACTGGTCATACACCAGAGCAATGAGGGCAGTGAGACATGGATCACACATTTGAGTCTTACCTCTTTGGTAGAACTATACATTTTTAATGTAATTCGAGTGAAGAAAGGGCTTTTTGCAAAGGATGGAGCCATTTGGTTCCCAAAGTGCTCCCGAATTGCTCAGCTGTATCCCACAGCAGCTCCAAGGAGGTCCCTGGAGGACTACACATGAGCAACTCACATCTAGGGAGGGTACCTGCACTGGGCTGGAGCATTCCATTTTCCAATAAATGAGAAAGGACAGCCAGTACATTACCCAGAAGGGATGCCAGAGAGGCTGAAACATGAGATAATTCTGGAAAATTTCCCCAAAATCTGAAGACATTTCAAAGCAAACTGAGTCAGCTGCCTTGTGTAATGACTGTGATATCTTGACTGCAAGCAGCTATCACTCCTGCATGGCTAGCTGTGAAACCAAGGGAAGGACCTTTTCACTCAAGGGTGTATCTATTTAACATTAAAATTCAAGAAATTAAATTTCTGCAGTGAGAAGAGAGTTCAAGCATGCAGAGAAGGGGAACCCCCTGTACCAGTGCTATTGAACTGAACATGAGACAGCCAGCACCCTGGACTAGAAGGCCTTCACTAAGTGTTTGGACTTGTGCTAGAGAGTCTGAAGACCTTGCACCTGCTTTGCTGCAAAATGTCCCCTTTGGTTCAGAGTGAAACCATCTTGTTTGGGTACATATGAGAAAAAGGAGCTTTGTGAAGGGGCAGTAGCACAGAGCAGCTGAGGGAAGAGGTATGACACCTTGCTGGGTCATTAGGAGAAGAGACATGCAGCAGTGGTCAGCAAGGTTTGGTGCTCTCCTCTGCACAGATTCAAGACCAGGACATCTCTCAGAAGACTGCTTTCTAAGGTATTTATCATGATGGAAGGAGTGATAGCAGGAAGCACATTTCTTACAGATTTTTTTTTTAACATTATATTTCCTGCCATCAACACAGAAATAGAGTGAGAACAATCTCATCTACTCAGCCATAAACCATTTTCAGTCATTAAGTTTTTGTCTCAGTGAATCTTATTTTAAAGAGCAAGGATGACAAAAGCACCTTTCACAAGGATAATTACCTAACACACCTGCATTAGAAGAAGGTCTCTTATTTGACTGTTTTAAAGAAAAAAATGAATCCAATGGTAAACAATGGAATTATAAATCTATTATTTGGGATCACTCCATGAAAATAAATCAGTGACTATGTTCCTTAGTTCTACTTTCAGCCTCTGTAAACTTCTTAGTACCCCTTAATTGGTTTGATTCTCTTACTGATTTTTATAGCTTGCAGGGGTCAGCAAGGTTACAGAAAAGATGTCTCTCTCCTTAGCCCACTCTGTGTTGCCATTCACTGTATAATAAGCCTCCTGCTACCTTTTAAAAGGCTAACTTACTCTCTTTCAGTCTCTGAGAGAAAGCACCAAAAATCATCATTAAGCATATAAGGAACTCACTGCCTGTAAAATGCTAGATTTTTAAATAGTTTTGAATGCAGTAAAATATTGCAGAACCTTATTATAGGGATATTAGCATGACTGAGTTTACTTACATATTTCAATATTTATGTCTGGAAGACAGACAAAGAGGGAAAAGACAGGGAAAAAAAAAAAAAAAAAAGGTAATTATTCAGAACTCAGTTGCCTGAATTTCTGTTCCCAGTAGATATATGATGGTGTCCCTCCCCTCCATCATTGCCATCACCTGCAAGGGTTGCTAATAGACATTATCAGAGTCTCTCAACTATAGAAGTGCTAATAGAACCCATTCTAATGCTGTCCATCATAACAACTTCCAATAATTTACAGCATGTCCATAGAGAGAAAGGAACAAAGCAGAGATTAGTAATTGAAATAGTGCAGTGGCAATTAAAACACTTGTGGTTAGCAGCTGCTTCTAAATTGCTAGAAATGGGTATTTACATAAACAAGGGCTTCCCTTTATTGAAAGGGGTTTGTGTGTCATTTAGGGCTTACTGTCCTCTTTTCTAATTTCTGGGCACCCAGCAGCAAATTGAGAAGTTCAGCTGCATTATCATATCTCTCCTTCCTCCTGTAAAGAGCTGCTTTATGGAATTCGTACTACTGGGTGTCCCCTAGTAGCAAAGCAATGAAATTACCCTGAGGAATAAACCACATTCTTAACTTGTAATCCAAATGCAGACATTTAGTTTCTCATACACTTTTTGAAAGGTCTTCCTTAGGTATTTTGAGATTCAATCTGAGACTGTCTTCTAAAGAAATCTGTTTGGTCTTTAGACCTTCAAGGTAACTCCTGTTTGAAGGATAGGATTTGTCTGAACTTCCCCTCTGTCACCTTCCATCCCTGAGGATACACAGAGGGGTAGCCTTGCCAGCTAAAGGAATAACACTGGCAGGTTTTATTTTCTGATTCTTCTAGGTATATTCCAAACATAAATAAGACAAATTTAGTAGGGACAAGATATTATTTTAACCCTCTTAATTATGTTTGTACCTATTATTAATCAACCAAATTCCTCCTTGGTTAAAGAACCAGTACTTTCAAGAGAGATTTCAGTAACAAATGTCCCAGGAGCAGCCTGACAGGGGCTGGGGCCAGGGCTGGCTGTTGGTGCAGGGCACTGGGAGATGGGGGAGAAATTTGGAAGGAGAAGGTGATGCTGGCTGTAAAAGAAGTGACGTTACAGCACTCAGGTACCAGTGGGAGGGTGTGATGGCAGGGCAGGTACATTTGAGAGGCACAGCAGGGACACTGTGTGCCCGTTGTGAGACAGGGCAGGGGAGGACGGTATAGGCTCCTACTATATAATATAATTAACCAAGTTTTTGTGGTTGATGCATTTAAGGAGATAGAGACAGCATAAGGCAGAGAATCTATTTCAAAGATTATTTAAGAACAAGGTAATCAGTGAGTTAAGATGCTTGCTGCCATGTTTGTTTGTGTTTCTAATGGATGCAACAAGCTGGGGAGAAGGGGATGTTTCTAGGAATAGCAAAAAGAATAGTATTATAGAACATACTAGTTTACTTAACTTTAGAAAGACATGCCCCCTTTCCCCTCTCTGCATGGAAAGTGTTCTCATAACATACATCCTAGGTAGGAAGGCTTTGCTAGTGCACTGTTGCAGACTGAGAGAGAAATATCACCCAGAAACATCTTGACAAAAGGCAATTTTCAATGTCTGTTGACATGATGATGCACTGATAATCTAGCTTTACCTTTTTTTTTTTTTAATAGGGAAATTCTGAATAGGAGGCAGAAAGAGAACTTTTATAAAAGAGAAAGAAATAAGAGAGAAAAGCTATTTTATCACTGGGAATTGAACACTGTCAATTAAGTTATCAAATACAACAATGTGGAACAGTAATATATTAGAAATAGTTTTTGTTACCTTTTATAGATCACTGACTGTGACTTAAATGCTGTCTGTAAGTATCTGGAGGGGATGAAGAGTTCTCACAGCACAATGTTCATTTTTTTCAGGAAATAAATCTATTTAGTCAAAATGTCCTATTACAGATAGACACTAAAATCTAATAGTGGGAAATTAAAACTGCACAATATCAACTTGATAAGGTATGTGTCCTTCATGGTATGTGGCAGTTAATGATTCAAATTAATGCATGCAAAGGTGATAGCTTTTCCATTATTTGAAGTCTTAAGACTGCATGTTTTTCTAAAAAAAAAAGTTGGATGAAATTTTACAGTTATATTATGCAGGAAGTCATAACCAAAGGAAGATAACAGTCACTTTCTGCCTTTAAAACACATAATTCTATTAGCAATCTGCCATCTAGGCAGAAATTTCCATTTGTTGGGAACTTCTTCACAGGTGTTGGAGGATTCTGACACACACCTTTCATTCATTTTCATTCCCTTGCACAACTTTGCAAAGCCTTGACTAGTATTTTTTCTTGAAACACTAATCTTCTGAGGCACACATCATCTCAGTTTGATCTCTAGGCTGGCAATGATTATACTATGGAAAATATAGAACAATTGTTCCTATTCCAGATTTCTATATCACCATCTGTCACGGGTATTACACAGCTGATGAAACCTGCACGTGCTGAGAGCTTTCCACTGTTGCCCACCCAGACAGCTGCAACAGCCCCATTTTTCTGTTGCAGGAACAGACCTTGTTCACTCCTCACGGTTTATGATGGAGGGAGTCAACTCTTAATAGTATTATCCTTTTCTTTATTTTTTCTTACTCCCCCCCCCCCCCAAAAAAAAACTAAGTGATATACCAGTCTTATATGATAAAGTGTCAAAGTCATTATTCTGTGCTTTTTGATTTGCCTTATATTCTTTTATTCCTTATCATTGATTAATGATTCTCATGGACTTTTGCCTTTGACTTCTTTTTTCATAATTTTTCATATTTTATGATGCATGCAGATGTATGGGATAAAGACTCATCAATGTCAGCATCATTCTACAGATATACCAGTCTTATATGATAAAGTGTCAAAGTCATTATTCTGTGCTTTTTGATTTGCCTTATATTCTTTTATTCCTTATCATTGATTAATGATTCTCATGGACTTTTGCCTTTGACTTCTTTTTTCATAATTTTTCATATTTTATGATGCATGCAGATGTATGGGATAAAGACTCATCAATGTCAGCATCATTCTACATCTGTTTCTTTCCCAAAGATGACTCTATTTGGCTGGATCTCTGCTTGCCCATTTCAGAGATGGGGTACTCAGGCTGTCTCTCACTGATTCCCTGCTTCATGTTGGCTGTAATTTGAAAAGCCAAAAACCCTAAAATCTAGCATTTGGGGTTTGGGACTTTTGGGGGTTGTTTGCTTTATTGGTAGGTTATGTCTCAAATTGAAGGTGAAGTGATGTCCCATTACAGCTGACATAGCATTAAGATTTGGAAAATTTCAGTGGAAAAAAGTTCTAAATAACTGTCTGAGTTTATTACTGAGTGCACAAATCCTTGCTGCATCTATATCCTGCTGACCTGCTGGTGTTTATGGCTTCCTCAGACAATGTCAGGGAGGCTGACTAGATGTCTCTCAAACCTCACAGCTGACTATATGGTACCTGTACCTCGGTCACTGGTAACTGATGGCAGCTGCTTTTGTAACTGGCTTTCCATGCCTCATCTTCCAACCCTACAATTTTCTCTGTCCTTTTCCTTCCTTTTCTGGACAGCAGCTAAAACTTTCTTCTTCTCAGTCATGGTCTTCTCTGTTGTGTGACTTGTCTGTTACCAGTTTTGCTCATTCAGACATGTTTTATATCTTTACTGCAATACCAGCTTTTAGTGTGCCTGCTGTGCTGGTGTGAGCTGCCACTTGGCAAGACCTGGATCACCAGGTGACACAAACGTGCTTGAGGAACAAGCACACCAGGGCACAGGCTTCCACCTATCAGTCCCAATGCCTTGACATTTTGTATTGCCTGAGATTTTTCCCAAAAATTATGAAAGATATTAAATTTCCATAGGATTGGAGTAAAGGTCCTTTTACAGGTTGAAAGCTGAGTAAGGAACAAGAAGCAAGTGGTGGTATTTAACAATCACTTTTCAGGATGGGGAGAAGTCAGCAGTGTGGTCCAGTCCTAGGATGAGTTTTGTTCAACATCCTCATCAATCACAGTGAAATCTCCAGGTTTGCAGATGGATAAAGCTTTACTGGGTAGTGATATACAATATAAACCATGCCAGATGCTGGTGAGTGGAACTGGCAGGTCCAACACAGGAAGGAGATCTTTGATCTTGAGGTGCTTTAAAGTCATTGGATCAATGCACAGTAGCAAGCAAGAAAGCCAACAAAATGTTGCACATCAACAGGAACAACGCTGAGAAGAAAAGAGTTTTGGTACTATGTATTTAGCACGTTGGTACACGCACATCTTCAGCAGCACATGCGGTTCTGGTGTGCGCATCCCCGGAGAGACATGTAGAAGGGACAGGGGCAGTCCAGGGGTCACAGAGTTGGGACAGTTGCCCTACAAGGAGGGGTGAGAACACCACCACCTTTTAGTCTGTCCTTGTAAAACAACTGTAATTCCCCCACTGAGGATGTGCTCAACATTTACAAGATTGTGAAGATCAAGGGAAAAATGAATGCAGACGTGTTACTCACAAAATCTCACAATCCAAGAACTGTGGGGCTTCATGGAACAAGTAGGAGGTGAGTTTAAAGCAGGTGGAAGAAAGTGGTTCCTTACACAGCAGGTAGCAACCAGCTGCAGGAACCTGCTGCCATGCTAGATTTCAGAGGTAAACAGTGTTAGTAGGTTCAAAAGCATTTACACCAAATTTTGGACAAGTCCATAAGGAGTTTTTAAAAGACATAGGCTGGGATAGTCCTTCTAACATCCCTAATCCAGTAGCCATGGATGTCAGGGAGGTGTGAGAGGACAGACTGCAGAATGTGGGCAGGCTCATGTGTGCTCCCCAGACAGCAGCTGTGGCTGACAGAGGCAAAGAGCTGGTTGTCTGGCTGTCACCCAGCCAGCATCTCTTCTGTCCCAACATATACATTTCTCTGATGCAGCAAGGCAGCCACAGCCACTACAGCCTGACGTTTCATTTTCTGTGAGGCTGAGATGTGGCTGATTCTGTTTAAAAAAGGGTACAAATAAAACAGTGAAAGATTTTGTACTTTGTACAGTCTTTATCACTGTAAAGGAGTAGGAACATTAAAGAATAGGAAAGTAAATCTCAAGGTCAAAAGCACTATTGTCATCATACAGTCAATGTTATTTTCATTCACAATATTTCTGGTAAGAATGCATTCATGTGATGCTGCAGGACTGATGTAAATATTCTTCATACCCTTGAAAATCCTGCCCTGCTCAGAGGAGGATCAGGTGCCTTACTGGATGGGTGGAGTCAGGAACTCCATCAGCATCAGGATGTGTCTCAGGAAGCAGAAACAGATTTGACCCAGGAGCAATGTGCCAAAAGCTTTCAGCAGCCACGCTGGAAAAATAATAAAATATTTCTTCCTCTTTTTTTTTAATAATCTGGGGAAAGTATTCTGAGCCTAAATGGCTAAGGGAAAAGAAATGAACTCCTGTGATAAAGCCCCCAATTTTAGTTTTTAAACTAAAGTGTGGCTTTGGGAAGGAAGATCTCAATGCTGATTTACCTCTGAGATGTTCCAAATTTTCTCTTATGTCTCAAAAGGTACATTTTTAAACCTGTTGGCAAAAATTTCAGTGGTAACGTGGAACAAGAACCTGAAGGACACAAAGCCCAAATGTGAGTTGAACATACCAGACCTGGAAATAAACCAACAGGTAGGAAAACTGCTGTGTCTGGCATGTCTACACAGGAGAAAGCAGAGAGCAACATCTCATCAGAGGACAGATACATCAGATCTTCTATACAATGTCCCTAGGGAACAGTTGTGGCACTTGGAAATACCTGCTAATTTATACGCCACAATAGACCCCCTGTGATATATAGTTGTCACTGTTGTTTTTCCCAAACGCCAATCAAGGAAATCTTGGGATTCATATGACTCTGAGGATTAACTGCTTCCCATATTGCAAGACAGATGGGATTCATTGTAACTTGTTTTCTTATCTGTTTCTGTCATTGCAGCTGAATAACAGATAGGGAGATCTGAAATTCAAGATTGAGCAGTGCTCTAAAAATTATTAAATAAATAAATAAATAAAACAACCAACCAAACAAACAAAAAAACCCGAAAACAAAACCCAAAAGCCAAAACCACAAAATCATTGGAATTTCTTCTATTTAGAGGGAAGCAGGCTGACAGTTCCTACAGAGATGAGAGAATTACTGAGTTCAAAGGTAGAACGCAACTGCAAGACACTGAGCCCGATTCACTGTATGTGGGTAGGTCTCATGAAAAACAGAGTCAAACAGCTTCTAAAAGATACTTTAGGTATTTGACTGTATAAAACTGAGGTTTCTGCCTAAACTTTTCAGTGCTTGGTCCAGTGTTGCACTACCTGTTCCTTGGCTTAGCAGCAGTATGAAATACCTTGTGTGTTTCTTTCTAAATAAAAGAGACATCCATTTTACTCTCCACTTTAAGGGAGGTAGTACCATAACAAAAGCAACATCACCACTTGATTCAAAGGATTGAACCACTTTCCCCAAAATTACCCCTCTTTTTTTTTATTATTATTATTATTTCTAACTTTTATCTGGATCAGATAGTATATCTCTGCACTACATCGGAAAGTCAGTGTTTTCACTCATGTCATTTCACTTACCTTTTTTGCCCCTCCTTTCTCCCTACAATGGTCCAAGGTCATCAGTCCTGGTTGTCTGCATTCTCCTTTCTGAGCAGGTATTACACAGCTGACCCTAACTAGGTTTGGACCTTTCCTCCCTGATGCCAGGTACCCCCGCTCCAGTACAGATTACCCTGAACTGTGGCACGAGTCTGTTGTTCAGCCAGGGACAAGCTGAGAAACCAAAGACAGGGATAAATGCAAATTCAATTTTTTTTTTCTTCTGAAAAGTGTTATTTTGTGCAATAACATGAAGCACTTTGGGGACAACCCCTCAACCCTAGATGTCTATCTGTACTGAAGCAGCTGACTTGTCTGCTGACACAGCACATCTACCAGACCTGTGTATTGCACAAGACATACATGACTTGAGGACAAGGAGTTTCTCCTGGCCTGGCATGACAAGAATCACTGTCACATGCCCCAGTGTGAATATGAAGGAGCTGAGAATGTGTCCTGGTTTTCAGCTGGAACAGAGCTGGGTTTCTTTTAGTAGCTAGAATAGTGCTGCATTTTGCTCTCAGCCTGGGATTTGTCATGAGAGAGACACTGATAACACACCAGTGTTTGCATTTTTGTCACCGGAAGTGAAAGACTTTGTGTTTTGTGAGTCCACAAGCACCAGATCTAAGGGGGCGAGGGATATTTAAATTAATAAGCTAAATTGACAGTTAGATATGCCAGTGGGATATTCCATATCATATCACGTCATGTCCAGTATATTAGTGAGGGTCTCTTCCTCTTTTGCCCCTCTCTGGCTTTCACTTGGGCTCTTGCTCTTCTGGGATTGCAGTTTCGGTTCAGGATTGTCACTCCTCCGGGATCGGGCCGGGCTTGGTCGGCAGGTGGTGAGCGGTTGCTCTGTGCATCACTCATTTGTATATTTTGTTACTGTTGTAATTGTCTCTATTATTTTAATATTAGTATTATTTTAAGTTTCCTCTCTATTATTAAACTGTTCTTATCTCAACCTACAAGCCTCCTTATCCTTGCTCCCCAATCCTCTCCCCTATCCCCTGAGGTGGGGGGAAGTGGGTGAATGGCTGTGTTGGCTGCTAGCCAAGGGCTAGCCCAGTGGAACTATCACAGAATGCATCAGGAAACAAGAACACTATGTATATGCTGGCCTGCAGACAGGGCAATTCCACAGAAGGAGGGGGCATGCAAGTACCAGTCTTCAGTTCTGGGAGTATTTAAAGGTTGCATGCAACCCCAGAAGAGTTGTAAAAAAACAAACAAACAAACAACATTGCAGATTGGCCCAAAACTTTTTTTTTTCAGTTCTTCACTCTTGCAGTGGTATCAGAACAACAACAATTATTTACAGTTATAATTGTAAATGCAGAAATAATCCACCTCTGGGTCTAACTCTCTGTGAATCTTCACATCATGGCATTTCCAGTAATCTGCCTGCTTCTGATCTGGTCTTTTCATCCCTTTCCTTCTAATGAGAAAATGACACTATTTTCCTTCCTTGTTCTTTCAGCTGGTAGAAAGTACCAAAATACTGGTATATATTTCCATGACCAAGTATGTGGCCAAAATATATTCTTGCTACAGTCCAAAGCCTTCAGCAAAAGTCACTATACACAGGAAAATGACATAGAAAATGCATAACTACAAATGGTTCAAAATGGCATGTTTGTATTAGAGTCATATTTCAAAATGATGCAGTTCTATCACTGACAACATCAGACTTTTCTTTGTGTCTCTTTTCCTAACTAAGAGAAAGCCAAGTAATGGCACACTGTGACACAAAGCAAAAATATTTGTTTCACTAGTTTAACAAAACATTGTGAAGAAATCTTCAAATTCTTAATAGTTACGTCTTGGAATAAAAATTATAGTGCAAGGATTTATAAAATCAAGCTTCCTGTACATGATTAATGTATTAGTGGTATTATCAACTTATGTTATTTCTAGTGTAAATTTGATGTTTCTCTAACTTGTTCTACTAATTAATTCAATAGCCAACAAATATCATATAGGTTCTCTAGTGATTATGTCCTTCTTTGTAGGATTTATGAGATGGGCTTGATGATCTTGTGAGAAATGAGCAATTGGTCGCTTTAAAGGACTCCGTCCAGACTCTTCAGTGAAGCACTTTTATTGCGTCCTTGTAAGAGCGGGTGTCCTCACTAGTAGGCACACACTGCCAGAGCGACACACAAATTTTTATACCCTATTCCCAGCCACAAAAATCCCTCCCTTGTTTCCCTGTTGGTGAGGCACTCCAAGGTTTACAGCCTATCCAATACAAACGCCTATGAAGTCCTGCGTAGTTTAAATTTCCCGCCACTCTATTTTAATCTCCCACCCCCTTTTTATTGTTTTTGGTTGGTTGTTTTTTTTCCCCTCCTTTTTACAATATGATGCTAGGCAGTTACTCAGCAGCACATCCTTATCTCTAGTCACAGATGTCGCCTTAGTTTCTGCCAAGTCATCCTTACATTGCAGGAACTGAGCTCTCCTAGTTGCAAAAACAACATTACCATTTCTCACAATCTTATATGATTTTTTATCTCACATTAGGTTGACTGTGAAATGAGGGAGTATTGCTGAATGAGGCAGCAAAGCACCTAATCATGAACTCAGTTTTAAGCTATTCTTAATCTTGTTAATGTTTAAAGTGACTGTGCATTGATGAACATAGGTATGACATAGTGCACCAGGATGCTTAGGGAAATGGTGTTGAATACATACATTTATATAACTAACATATATATTGTACACATATACATACATATTTGTAGGAGGCTTGGAGTGAATCATTACTCGAAGACTTGCATTTTAGCAGATTTGCTCCTAAGGTGGGGTAGAGAGGAGTTTAGCAATTGCTCTCCTTCCTTGAGGGCTCTTGTGGATCCTATCTTGCTACTGTAGCTCAGAGATAAAACATCAGAGGATGTACCTCAAAGAACAATGAATATTCTCTCATGAACCCATTGGTGCTGTGGGATAAGTGATGGCCTATTCAACAATAAGGCATTGCAGGTAATCGCTTCCTTCTCACATGGAACAAGGGATGTCACTAGAATAGAGACATTCCTAATGCTATAGAACTCCACTTAATAGCACTTCCTGGAATCATCTCTGCCCTGTCCAGCCTGCCTTTCTGTAGCAGTTTTAAGGAGCACTACACACGTCTGTGTTGCTGTTAATCACCTTTGGCTGCCCAAGAGACTGCAGACCTTACAGCATTCATCCATGACTCTGTCTCTGCCAGGTTTGTCTCCTGTAATGCAACTATTTTAAGTCATCTGCCGAGCAGTGTATGGAGGGAACATCAAATGCCTTCTTGCAAGATTACCTCAAATAGGTATGGGTTTTTTTCAGTGATTTGTCATGTATATTTATACTGCTAAGAACAATTAATTTCCTTTCTATATACAAAAGCCCTATAGTGAGATTTGATATTGCATGATTTCTGTGCTATCTCTGACTTTCAGTGCTAATCAACTGCCTAGAATAACAAACAAGGAAATACCTATACAGACGAGCAGAGGTTTGCATGCATTCCATTGAATTATAGACAAAAAGAGCTTATAACTAGCTAATATGCTTTATGGTAAAAATGTTTGCTGATACCAGAGCGTGCAGGAAATGTACACTCGGTGCACTTGGAAGCTTAGAAGTGAGTCACTTCATTTAGGAGAGGAAATAAGCACCCAGAAATTGTCTGACTACTAAGCTGCTCCAATTTTCTTTTACTTGTGAAGATTCTTCCAGGCAGGCCTAGAAAAGATTTGAAGCCATGCAAGTGAGGGGTGCAAAAAAGAGAGACATTAACAGGGTTTAACTTACAGTCCTCCCAGGATGAGTCTTTCCATATCCCCGTGTCTGCAGAATCTGGCAGCTTTCCAGGGCTCTTCTTTCCAGTGGGTCTTGATCCTCTCGACTCTCATAAACCCTACAAACCTTTGAAAGGAACCCCTGGAAATGGGGCAGAGCTCCTGAGGTCACAAGCTGGCCTAAAATAGGTAGAAACGGGGCCATTCCCCACATTCCTTGCTCCCGGCCCACACTCGCCCACAGGGCTGGTGCAGGCAGCAGGGGTGACCGGGAGGTGCAAGCAGGCGACTGGCTGTGGCTCTGTTACTATTTGAACCTTTCCCTTTTGCAGGGCAGTGACTGCCCAGCACCAGTGCTGGTTTCCTGAGCCATTTGCTGGGATTGCCCTCTGTTGGGCCAGGGCAAGCCGGGCTCCTGGAACTGCTGCAGGCAGGGCAGGGCCCACACCAAGGAGCCAACAAAAAACACTGCTCCCTACTCACTGCTGGCCACCATGTCCCTCACTGTCTTCTTGATGGTCCCTGTCTAAAAAGTGATTCCTAATGGCACCAGTGATTTCTAAAACAACTTTTCCTGCTCTGTAGGAAAGGCTCTTTGGGTGTTGGCTTTTCTCTCTCCCAGTTACTGGGAAAAGAGCAGAGAGAGGGTTTGATGTAGAGGAAGCCCAGTCATTTTGCAGCCTGCCATGTCCCCCGTGAAGTTTTGTTCTCTTCATTTAGAGACTGCAGGCTGAAACTGCACCCATTTCTCACAGGTCTGGAAATGCTACTGATTCAGCTGATTACATCACCACGGCCCTTTCAGGACACCTCACCCCAGCCAGGGCAGACCCCATCCAGAAACTCCAGCTTAAATGGGGGAGTGGGTGGCACAGCTGTTTAAAATGCTTTGTTGCTTATCATGTGTCAGTAAGTTCCTCCAAAAGGGCATGGGAGAGAGGGTAGCAGGGTGGAAGGCTGCTCTTCAGCCTCTTCCCAGCAGCTCCCCTCCTGATCCAAGGAAAGCCTCCAGATGAGAGGAGACCATTCCATCCCTTGGAGCTAGGCAGCCAGCTCAGGGGATGGACGTGTCTGGAAGGGCATGGGGGGGGGGGCCATGGAGGCATAAAGGCTGAGGAAAATGCAAAAGCTCTGCTAGGAAGTCAAGTACTGAGAAAAGTAGGATTCAGACACAAAAGGGTTTATGTAGCATTTGCTGCACTGCAGGAAGCCACTGAAAGGGTGTTAGGGAGCAAGTTGCTGTGTGTCAGACTTAGTGCTTCTGGGTCTATGACTGCCCACATGTTTGAGGTTAAGAGAGCTTCCTCCGGAGTGAAGAACTAAACCAAATGCTTTCTGATGCTTTCAGTTTAAGGGCTCAGGTGCTTGGCCTGATAACTCCTGTCCTGGATATGTAACTCCTTCCTTCCTTTCACTGTGGGTGAACATAATGGGGCATAACTTGTAGGAAACAAAAAGTGAAAAGTGACCTGAGACCAATGTGTAAGAAATGAGTTTCTAGAAATGATGCTATATACATTGTGTGATCAGTAAGTAACTCACAGTTCTGGAGAATAATTCAGTTACAAAAGGAAGCGGTAAATATAGAGAGAAAATTATATTGCCTTGGTGACCATAAAACCTAAATGGTCAGAGTCACTTTTTTACTTAAGTGTACATAAGAAAAAGTGCCTTCAGAGACTTTATACAGATAATAATGTTATTATTTATGGACTGTGGAGTCAGCTGTGCTGTTCATGCTGGATCTCCAGACTTGCCTGTGAAGGCTGTGTCTGTATCAGTTCTAACATAAATATGGCCAGGCTGGGTTAGTGACTGAGTGAAGGACATCTGGATCCTGCAGAGAGGCAGCAGGTACCATTCTTCTTTCCCCATCTGTCTTATGTGGCACCTCAGAATGGTTTAGGCACCTTATGTTACTGTTCTTTTAGTTGTAGAAAACAATGAGAGGCATCTGGGCACTGTCCATGCACCTGGAGGAGCATAGGAAAATCTGGGAGAACTCTGGCTTTGCCTGTCGATGATTTCCCACCAGATAGAGATTTGGCATAAGAAAGGATCATTAGGCTCAACTTCCCATTTTTTCTTCGCATAATTATGCCCTATTGTAGTGAAATGCCCCCTTCAATTTCAGCTGGCCATGACAATCCTCTGTGTAACTCGGTGTGAACTGTAAGATGTGGGGTGCATTACTAATCATCTGCCAGGAATTACACTAGAGAACTCTATTTCAGATGTGGTTAACGTGATTTTTCTTGTGCATATGTGCATTGTACTTGCTACTACCCTTGCCTCACCTGGAACATTTAGACTGTTGAAGTATTTCACATAGGAATATCGAACGATGGGCTCATTTAGTACTTCACTTTAAAACATATTGCGGATGGCTAGAAGCAATTTCTTGAACTACAAGACACATGCTAGCATATGATCATTGCAGTTTCCCAGACTGTTTTGCATCATTTGCCAGGTGTTAACTGTAACCTGTCCCTAACTTTACTGGAGCAGTTTACTGCATAGAGCTTCACAGTTAAGTCTCTTGGGGTACCCTCCTCAAATGTTTGAGCAGTGGGTAATCTGATAGAGCTGATCACAGTGTTTGCAGTTCTGCTTTATTTTATTATTGATTGGAATTTCAAGCTGAGGCTTAATAGAGGAAAATGAATCACTGAACAAGTGTGTACACTGTCCCAGATATGGACCACAGAGCTCGGTAGCCAAGCGATGTCCAAAATCAACCCAGTGACTGTTCTGATTTTGAAGGACAACCTGCACACAAACCATAAAACACCTATATTTGTATATGCAGATATAATTTGGAAAACTGTATCTTATTCACAAGAGGATTATTTTCTTTATAAGCAGTAGTTAAAAAGAAGTTTTGATGAACTTACAAAGTTGCTTAGAGCTGTGGACTTTTGATTCCAGAATGGGGTTTGAGCAGACTGAAGCAATGGTTTAGCTAGGCACTTAGAGAAAGGGCAGAGCTAAGAGGTCCCTTGGACTGCTTCCTTTTGTATCTTAACACTTCAGCAAATAATTACAAGCTAAGTATGACAGGAATCAAGAGACTGATTGATCCCTTAAATGTGATCTTTCATCCTTATGCCAAATTATGATACCCTTTCATACAGTCTCTCTTCATGAATTACTTTCTACAAGACTTGCAGGAAAAGGTTCATTGGGAATTTAATCCTAGGGAAGGATTAATATCTAGTGATATAGATGCTGAGTGTGCTGTATGCAGACTTCTTGCTGACATACTTAGCTTGATTCTTCAAGCCTGGAAACCTGAATAAGTGTTTTAAGAGTATGTTAACAACTCACATTTATCTTGCTTCATAAAAATGAAGCCAGAACTAATACAGAAAAACTTCTTCTTTTAAGGAAGAGGCACATTTACACAAGGTTTAGAGTAGTTCAGTGGTTATTTAATGTAGGTGGAAAAGATGATTCAGCATGATAGGAGTGATAAAAGCTATTTCGTTTCCTCTTGGATACAAAGACATGTTAGCAGTAGTCAGACCTTTGACAACATATTAATTCGTTGTTGAATAGCTGAGATTTGGCTTTTCCGTCCTTTGGTGTCCCAGAGAGCTTTGGCTTCCTTAAAGAACCCTGCAGTACTCTGTTGCTCTGGGATACTTCTTATGTATGATTTTTTTCTGGACAGAATCTACTGCTTTGCCATCTAGCATTATAAGCCATCTCCGAGCACCTGCATTATATGTACACACATGTGCAGTTAAATGCTAAGTTTGGTTTAAAAAAACGTGTATTTTTATCCTTGGGATGTTAAAACAAATAATATTTGGAACCCTGCCCACAGAGAAAGCACAATGTACACACAAGTGCTGGTATACCCCCAAGTTTTGTTTGCTAGTTAGTTAGTTGAAGGGATATGGGAATGGACACCATAGGTAGTTGGATTTATCCTTGATAGGTGAGAGACTGTTCTGTATTTTTCTTGAATGTTCGTTAGAATCCTGGCCATTCATTGACTTGAAATTTATTAACACAGCTCATGAAAATCTAAAAAGACTTTGTAAAAGTCAATTGTCTGAAAATCAGTTATTCAATCGTCCAAGAATCCAACAGCACAGAGTAAAGGGGAGACACTGTGCATATTAGGTGCTGTAAAGGAGGGGACACTGAGCATATTAGGTGTTGACACTGGCTCTCAAGTTCAATTTGAAATGCTGGGTTTTATTCACAAAAACAGAAAGGCCAAAGGGTTTGTTCTGCCACACAGAGCCTGTTGCTCCAGTGTCTGTTCAGGGCCATAGACTGGCTGGGTGAGCCTGCACTACTCCTGTCAGGATACAAGCGTTGCCAAATATGATCAAGCGGCTGTTTCCCATTTCTCCTGCAGGCCCAGTGTTCTCTCCTCCTGTTTGTAGCTTTGGTGCAGTTCTCCATCTTCTCTCCATAGCCCAATTTTCTTCTCTATTTGCAGCAGGATGTCTGTCAGGCAGCATTGTAGCTGCCCTTGCTATCTTGGTTTCCTGACACACCATGGCTTTTTTAAACCATTCCAGGGCTTATTGTCTCTCCCCCAAAAGCATGTGAAAGTCTGGCCCTTTGCCTGTGACTTTGTGGCAAATGATTTCATTTTCAAATTGCCTCATATATTTCTGACGTTGCTCTATATATGGATCTCTCATATCTGTCAGTCAGCCTTGGTTGTCAAACCTTTGGTCTTGACCTTCTGCAGTCCTGTATGACTGCACAAAGGCAGGCTTAGGTATACATTTTCAGCTGATGTAGCAAAGGAAATTGCAGTAACGAGGAGCCATGGCTGTTACGTGGTATTCATTGATCTGTAAAGATATGCTGAGCGAGCATACAATAGTTCAAGCTCCATCATGGCACTGCTGGTCTGTGGTGTGCAACTGTCCAAAACTATGTGCTTAGCTAGTTTCATCTCAGGAGAAGTTTCTGGTAATTCAAACAGGAATGGATGTATGCTTGGACAATTCTTATACACTTCCCCTTCTCTATTTCCTCTGCATTTCATTCATGGATATCTCCATCTCTAGCAGGTACATTTCTTATCTGATGACACACACACCATGAATGTTCTGGGATGTCTTATAAGTGCTCCCACTGCACTGCTAGGGGAAAACTGGAGGAGCAGTTGGTCCTTGCAGTGTCCTAAGCCAGCCTGGCCCTTCTGGAAGCCTGTTCAACCCCATGTCCTGCCCATAAACAGCATAGCATTGCCAGGGACACTCCTGGCAGGACACTCTGCTCCCCTTCCTGATGGCCTTCCTGAAGCTGTCCAGCACCACTGCACATGACCCATCTCAGAGGGGTTTGTGTTGACTCACGCTGTACACCAGACACATCCTCAACATATGGTAATTTCCTCATGAATATGCAACAGGCAGAACAGGACAATAAAACTTTTGTCTCTTAAGGGTATATGAAACATCTAAACCTCTGTGACCCAAAATCTCATCTGTCCTTGCAGCATTTTCAGATGTCTCCCATCATATAATTTTATGGTCTTTTTCCTGGTTTAGATACCTATGTGTCCTGTACTAACCAGTTAAGAGATTTAAATCTTTCTCACAGCTGTCACTATGATGTTCCCTTTTAGTGTTACCATTTTTAAAGCAGTGGAGCAAAAAATTTGAAAGACACACTGGTAGGAATGGCTTCCACATAACAGTAAATGTGTAGGAGTTCATTGTAACATTGAAGGACCTTTGCTTTATGGAGACTGAAGCAGTGCAACTGTAAACAAATAATATCTATTGGGAATAACTATGAAATCACACTATAAAAACAGAAAATAGGTGAAGAGCAACTTGTTGTGTATTACAAATAAGCATACATATGTTTATGATAGGAATATCTGTTTATACTTCAGAGTAAACAAGTGAAAATAAAATTTACTTGCTTTACCAAAACAAATGTTATTAATGCTTTTTTTTTTCCCCTTGATTTTTTTTTACATTGTCTTCTTTTCAGTTCTGCCCTTAATGTGTGGATTTCAGGCTAAATATTTATGTTACTCATTCCCAGGTTTTCTTAGAAGCTGGAATAATGCTATTGCAATTTACCAATATGATACAACAAAGAAAAATCCCAGCAGAGGTGGAAGAGTGGAGGGACACACTGCATTATCTTCGTACCTGTACTGATTTTACACTGCATGGTACTAAAAAGCCAAAAGCATTATTCTATTGGTGGTTGTTGTTATATGGTTCAGGTTTCTGTAGTTCCTCAAAACATTGACAATATTTTTACTCTGAACCCAAATAGATTTGTTCTCTCATCTGCACATGAGAGATCAATTTGTCAAATTCCCATTAGCAGTAATAGAAGCCACTTGCAAAAATCTCTTGGCAGCTCTGAGCCAGGTTACTCAGTAGCAATGCAGGCCTAATTCTGCTCCAGAGGCACCTGTACACTGTCTACAGACCTGTGTGAAATTAATAAAAATGGTGTTACGGACTCAGTGTGCTGTGTTGCATTCTTTGCAAGTCACCCTCTTGAAGAAATTAGAGTGAAGCTGTCTTGGCATTGAGGAGTGTTCTCTAAAACAATGAGCCTTGAATTTTGTCTTCCATATTTTTGTCTTTGTTCTACTGGTTCTAAAGCTAGGAAAAACAGAGATAAGAAAAATCATAGTTATAGATAATAGTGAATATGGAGAAAATAGTAAATAAAAATGTTTCATTAACTCTATAGTGAAACTTTTTCCTTTGAGAAAAATTTTACAGCACACAAAGAGACAGAACATAAAGAGAAAAAATAAAAAAAACTTCTCAGTGTTATATATAACTGGGCAAAGGTTTCTGCTGCCTACCTAATATAACTTTCTTGTTTCTTTTCTTGAATAAGAAGCTGTTCGAAGTAAGTTATAGAGGCAAAGTTATAAACTATAATCAAAGTCATTGATCATCCCAGTTTATATAGCTGGATTTAGAACTGGAGAACATATGATACATGAGAAAAAAAAATATTTTCAGCCATCCAGAGAACAAAAGCACAGGCCCTGATCCTGCTAGCAGTCTATGGGGTGCTGGTGAGGAAATCCAAAGCAACTGACCTGAGATTACAACAAACCTGAGACTCTGACACAAGCTGATAAACATGAAGGAGACTCAGAGAAGATTGAGAGGAGCTGAAATGAATTTTTTTAGCAGCTTCAGTCTGATTTTTAAGAAAGCTATTGCTGGTAAACTTTGCCTGGAAGCCACATGAATCACATTAACTTCCTAGATGCTGTTTGAAAGCTGCAGAACAGACATAATTGTACTTTTTTGTTGTGTCTTTTACTACAAGCACTTTAGTCTGCATTGGAGGGCTTCACCACCAGATGCTTCTGCACTGAAGGTTTTTACAGACTGCCACTTTGCAAGCTAAACAGGTTTTGTTTAGTTCTCAGTTTCTGTAGGATGAATTACACTTATCTCAGAGGACACAGTCTTCTCTCTGTGGAAGAAAGCATGAATACTTCAACTAGAAAACAGACAACATGCCTGCAGTGTGATTTGAAGCTTTCAGTCCCGAATCTCATGATAAAATTGAGATCGAACCTCATCACTTTGTGAAACAATTGCTACTGACTGGGGATGTGTCCCTAAACTAGTGAAGACAGAGCTGCCTATTTTGAAAAGAGAGGAAGAGAGATAATGTTTCTACTAAGAAGAGGCAGGACACCAGTTGATTGCTCTAACTGATCATACCTCCACTAGTTTCTTCATATATCCATCTTAGCATACCTGCACAAGAAAACCACAGATCAGGAGATGCACAATCATCCAAGCCTAGGTACAGGCCTTCCAACTGACAGGCTCTATAAACATGGTATAAATTAGAGCTAGTTAAAAGAAAACAGTTCTTTGAAGAATATTAACTCAGTATTGATTGATTTTTAAATGCCCTTTTGCAGAAAAACGTTATCACTTTTAGAGCAGCCAGTGCCTCAATAAACCCTTTACGTCTAAGTGAAAAAAAAAATAAGACCCTTTGTCTCAGTTAAACTGCACCTGGCATCAGAGAAGGCGTTGTAAGATGGTACTGCCATCTTCATGAATAAGGAACATTTGATTTATTTATTAGTTTGAAAGTGAGAAGATTCTGGCAATTCACTGTCAAGCCAAAAGACTTTCTATTGTATTACCTGTTCTTCCAATTTGTATTAATGAAGCTGCAGAGAAAAAGAAACTAACAAGTGAGTTAGTCTTTTACAAGTTACTTCCTCAGTAATTTCCTAAGTAAACATACCAAGTAATGGAGTCCTCTATATTCATATTCCCTCAGTAGTGGTTTAGGGCCTGAGTCACTTCAGGTTGTCATCTAGGTCCTAAGACGTAGTCCCATGTAAAAAGTGCCTAGGAAATGACAATCCCGTGTCACCTACGTACCAGGAGAAAGTGATGGAAAGGTTAATTCCAACCTTGTTTTCTCATGGCTGGTCACTGCAAAGAAACAGAAGGGTAAGAAATTAGTAAATACTCAGCCCATGTACCTTGTTGTTTATAATTTTGCCCATCAGGGAGTACAGTTTAAAGGTAAGGTAGAACATTTATTTGAATAGTCCATCAGAGATGCTCTTTATGCAAGGCCTGCATCAGTTAACAATATTTTGCCATTCTAAAAGATGGTATTTTTCTATTATATCAGAAACTGTAGACCTCCTGCAGGCCAATGGAATACATTTTATTAGTCCCAAGGGCCTAGCTGTTCAATAAATTAAGAGCAGGAAATCCAAGACATGTTATCTCTTCTCTCTAACACTACCTGAATTAATTGGCAAATTGTTCCCTGTTGCATAACAGGTGCAAAACACATCATATCCCACGTCTTACTCCTTCTGAGACAGCCATCTGAGGTGCCCTGTTGTTTTCTGTGCAGCAGGTCTTCTGTATCAGATTTCAAAATTGAAATCTTGCCTGCTGTCTGTGAGGATGGTGATCTCTACTGCCCACTGCAACACGGCTGGCAATGGGCTGATGATGTGCGTGTAGACTGTGGCATATTGCAAAATCCTGGGAATAAAGAGTGCCAGAAAATGTAAAGTATTGCTCCCTATTGGCGTCATGTATCTCAATAGGTGGTAAGTGAAATAACTGAATTTAATTTAAAAATCTTGCTTGTCAAGGGTCAGTCCCTAGCCCATTCCAAACCAACACAAGTTTTACTGTTACCTTGAATGAGATCAGGGTTAAGAATGTAAATCTTAATAGGTGCATCTGATAATCAGAAACCCACATCTGCTCCCCAACTAGAAAATAGTGCCATATCGAACTACCTTATACAAATATAGTAATTAGCTGTTCATTACTTGCATGCAGGAGTGTTCTGAACATTAAGCCAGATGAGGTAGCTTTCACATAACAAATTTGGGAGCACCTTCTCGAGTCAAACAAGTACTGGTAGCAGAGAATCAGGCTCACTGTCCTTTGAGCACTTACAAATGGAGCAGTCAGGAGGTTTATATTGCATAGCAAGATACAGGGATAAGATTTTGAATCTCTCCTAAGCTGCAGTCCCTTTTTTAAAAAAAAGAAATAATTTGTTTGTATTTGCTGGAAGTTTGCAGGCAATTTTCTGCTTGCCACACGCAGCTCCTTTCTTTGGATTCAAGCAGAACTGAAGGTAGAAATCCAAGCTCAATTGTCAGATGCAAGCAGGGGAGGCAGTGGGTGGCCCTGCTCTTTGCTGTGCCTCTGTGGTGAGCGCTAACTTCCTCCTGCTGTTCGGATTT
>NW_010322307.1:29155-38380 GCF_000700745.2 Antrostomus carolinensis
GCCACAATCAAAGCTAGAACCTCAGGATGCAAAACCATCTCCGGGAAAAAACAACCTCTTCTGCACTAGGCAGGCTGATTGAGGGCAGTGCACTTAGGATAGCAGCAGCAGCCCTGACCACCACATGGCTTGGCAAAATAATAAAAAATTGCATTGTTGCCTCAATTGTGTGTGAAAGCAATGATTAACTAGTGTGTTTCAGCAAAAAGGGAAAAAGGAGGCAGTCTTGGCTTGTGCTGAGGATGTTCTCCACAGGAGACTGTCGCAGGCAACAACAACAGGGTAGGAAAACAACCTTAATCCTATGGACAAGTGGCTGCAGTGGGAACACAAAATTTCCATAGCTGTGAACCAAACCTGTGGGCTACCCAGTCCAGCACCAGGTCTCCAGCAGTGAGCAATTTCAGCTCCATCAAAGAAAGGTACAGGAAGCATTATAACAAGCCAGGGTGGGATAAGCCAACCTCATATAAAATGTGTCATCCTTATTCTTAATTTGGCACTGGTTTGACATCTGAAATGCAAGTTTGTCTGGTCTTTCCAAATAGTGTGTTTGTGGGTTCACAACTGTGTAAGGACAGGTGAAGGAGGTGGTGATAGCATTTGTTATTATAAATGATTACATACAGCACATATTGCTTAGATTAAGAGAACTTTATTATGGCTGCAACATCAAGAACTGTCATTAGGATAGGCTATGGTTAAGACTGCCTGGGAGTGAGGCCAGACCAGATCTTGGGAAAAGGCATTCTTCTCAGCACCTAGCTTTGTAGCAGTGGGTGAAACAGCCCTACCTCTACTTCCAGCAACACAATTCCACCCCCATTCTCTTATCCCTTGAGACACTGTGCTCTAGTGTGAAAACTGGTTCAAAGTCCAGTTCACACAGGACTCTGTAAGGGAAACCTGTCACCTACATGACACTTATAATTTAGGGTGGACTGAAATTAAATTTCACTTTGCATGATCCATTCCTCAGAGACAGTTCAGCATTAGCAGCTGCAAAGGCTGCTGAGGTTGAGGAACAAAGTTTATGCCATTCAACCTATACCTTAGACCACCTTCATAAAGACCATTTTCATCTCCAGGACTGGAAATTGTTAGATTCATTATGGCTTCTCTGCAGTTTTGCTTAGCAATTTTTTTTAAAAAGCAATTTTAAGAGGCAAACTAAAGATCTAATTCTGGCATTGAAGCTCAGCTAAACACAGTAACTGCTGGACCATTATACTAATTGCAACTTAAATGTTTTAAAGAACAGACAGATAAGTTTACCTCAGCTTTGCAAAGGTATGTTATTTAACAAATGCACACAGTACAGTTGTCTTTGCTATTTAGATAATGTAATGGAGAAAACAAGCTTTTTTGACTTGGCTTTGGGGTTTTGAATGTTGGCTTTTTGATTTAATTTAAATCTTGTTTATTGAAACCTTCGGAGCTTATTCAATAATTTTCTTTACTCTGGACAACTGCCATGTTATTGTGACTTATAGATCATACTGAACCATGTCAGATACCATCTGAGGCATAAGTTTATATGAGCAACAGAAACAGCACTACTTGATGTAGAAATTATATATAAACTTATAAAATGCATTCTGTGAAATTTATTTTATTTTTTCATAATGTCAGCCATAATATAGCACAGATAAGATGCATTTGAGAACTGGGATGCTAGTCAGAAAAACAGGGTGGGGTTATGAACTTTATCTTGTTTGCCTTATGAGTGTTTTTGACAGAATATATTATCAGGCATCTTCTTAAATGTAGACTCTTGTTAACTATAGCAGCTTATATGAAATACCAAAGCCAGTCATCCTAGATAATTTAATACTAGTCCTATAAAATCAGTTTGTCGCCATTGGACAGATTATAAACTGGTTACTTGTAGGTCTCAAAATCTAAGATGAAATGAAAAAACATCCTAAGCCAGGTATGCTTCTAATGGAAGTCAGCGTCAATCAGTCTTGGGCCCAAATAATTTTTTCTTGACAATAGCTTGGAAGAAAAAATATTTTCTGATAAAGTTTGCAGCTAATGGGAGAAATTATAAATAATGGGAGTTATAAATAATGGAGAGAGATGGTCATGGGTAGAGCAATTGGGACCATTTAGCACACCAGCTGCCATAGTCAATATGAAATTACTATTTCCAGAAACACACAATTCTTGATGTTCTAACAGCCTCTCATTGTTTTAAATTCTTTGCTTTAATTTGAAGGTATTCTGAGATGGATAATTTACTGGTGCTTTTCATACTTCACTTCAGTGCTTAAATTACCCTCAGTGTTTAAAAATGAGTGATTTTATTTCAAAGAGTGCTCGTTACCTAAAAAGTCCTAATGACAGTTTGACTCTAAAGAAACCATCACCACAGAAATGCTGGAAGTACTCTGCAGGTGTGGAGAAGAATTGCCTCTGACCTGCTAGCAGCAGAGATGACAAGGCCGTCCAGTCATTCAGGCAAATGAAGTGTTGGAAATGCTATATACAGTTAATAGGTAGAGCACTGGGACACGAGTAGGGTAATAAAAGCAGAGAAGAGGCTAAAAAGCAGGATGGCACACAGCTTCCCTCCTTTTTCTTTCTTTGTTCTTTAAAAAAAAAAAAAAAAAATCTGTGTTTTTTCAAACAGATACATTTTTTCAAATGTGTTTACAATCAACCAGAAAGGAGGAGGAGGAGCAGTCAGGAAGACAGCAAACTGCAGAGCAGGAAACTGGAGCTGAGCATGTCTGTGTGCTGCTTGCATAATCAGGCATGGGCCCCTTCAAAATGTAATCCTGTTTGCATCACTGTTTGCTATACTCCCTAACTAGATTAAAAAGACAAAGAAGACAGCAAATCCAAATCCTCTGAGGGCTATCTTTGGAACATCCTTAGAGATTAATGACAGGCTCACAAATAGGAATCTGTTTATAAGGCTCATTTGTGGTGTGCCTTTGGATTAGGAGGCTGAGGAATTCATGATAGTACCAGCAGAATAATGGACAAAAACTTCAAAACAAACTTTTCAGGTTATTCTCAGATTACACAGTCATTCTTCATTTGGGGCTAGTGTGATACAAATAACCTACCTCTTTTTTATAGGAAAGAAAAAAATGTGCCTGAAAGAAAAAAAGATCATTTTCTAGGGGTTTGGGGTTTTTTTGTTATTTTGCCATTGTTTGGGACTAATGAAGTGTGTATTTGTGAACTGTATGAAGCCTAGCAATGTGCTTGCTACCTCTGGCTCCAAGAGGAGGACAATCTAGACTGACAGTAAACTCCCAGTATGTCTGAAATTGTGTAAAATAGCAAAAAAAATGAGCAGAACAAAGAATGCTTGAGACATTCTGTGTATCCATTGGAATGATTCTGCATATTACATGATATTCCAAACTTGAAATTGTTCAAGAATAGTAATTTGATTACTTCCAGACTCAAATAAAAGTCATATCCCCTCAAAATCATGAGATTGGCTTTAAAAAATATGGTATTTAAAAATAAGGCATAGTAAAATAAAACTCATTACATTTCTTAGCTGATCATTCATTTCCATCTTATTCCTGAATATTTAGTTTAAATTTTACAGTTCCTTACATATTATGAGGATTAGAAGCTTAATTTTTCCAAATAGTAACCTCAACATCCAGTTAATCCACAGATTAAGGAGCCGGTGCCCTATGACTCTTGGCAAGGCTGCTGGAACTGATTCAGTCTTGAGATAAGTTGATCTTATGTAAACCATCATGTCTATAGTGCCTGAAATTTAACTTTGAAGAATTGTGATGGGTCTTTGCGTGAACGTTAAACATGGAGAATCTTTTGTCACTAGCCAAGGATGATTGAAAAAATCATGTCAGGGAGAAGAAAAATGAGCAAACTGTTTGGAGACCTACTGGTCAGGCAGATCCCACATGCTACTTTCCGTACAGAAATGTATGTGCTCTGGCTACTGAACAAAACTGATTCCCTCTCCTTTTCACTCATACAAAATGCTATCTATCATTCCTGGCTGACACTTCCATTTGTGCACTGTGACCCCTTCCGAGGCAGAAGAAAAGACATACATGCTCAACACTTGAGCCTTCTTTTATCACCTGATATTAAAAGACCTCTATTTGTCCCATTAACAAACATGGTTAAATGGCAGCACCTGGAATGCAATGAACTCAAGACTGGATGCTAGATGCTGTACAGGTATATATTATGTAGGAGCCTCTACACTGAAGAGCTTCTGGGGTTTAATCCAAGGTGGAAAAAAAGTATAAATAATCTTACAGACAGATTCTGCTGAGTTTTGGGTTGGTTTTTGAGGGTTTTTTTTAAAGATCTTTTCATCTCTCCTGTAGCTATGTACCAGAACAGCACAGACGATAACTAAAGATAACTAGAAGTATACACCAAACATCAGTTTAACTGCTTGAATTATCAATACATTGATGCTGTTTATACTTAATTAGTTCACAGTCCTATTTGTATAAGAAAGTACACTTATGTTGAGTAATGGTAATGGTGATATTTGTTTAATGGGTATTTTTCTTAATACCAGACTGCTGATTACCTGAACCTTAAGGGCTATGGAGAAACACATCTGTAAAGAAATACACAGTTTATATATTATGTATTTTTGTTCTCTTGGATTCTGCATAACATAGGTGCTGCCACTCCAGGATATAAATGAGACCCTGAGTACAACTGGTTCAAAAGTATTTTACAAAGAAAATAAAAAGTGCCAAACCTGAAATCTCTAAGCAGTTAGTAGGAGAATTGCTGTATTAACAACATGACCCACATAACCAATAATACCATGACTGCTGTTTGTTGCTTAGTTTAGTTTTTTAATCCTACAATTTTCAGCCAGCTTAATGACTCTGAGGGATCTGTTGTACACACTTGGAAATGGCAGTACTATAACCCCAAATCTTTACCTGCACATTTTCAAGATTGGCACTTCGTTATACCCAGGTATGCAGAAAGCAGCAATCCTCAGGTCTCGGATGTCCTGCCACCTCCTTACTAGCTCACATCACTGCACATAAGCAAAATCCTTTATGGTTGTTTTGGTTATCAGTGTGTTCCAAGGAAAGGATAAGTGTACTTTCTAAGTAACTGCTGACACTAGAAGCCATTTTGTAGAATAAATCTTCTCTGAAGTTGGCCCCTGACATTCTCTCCTGTGATTTTTTAGAACAACTGTGGAAGGTTTTCTATTCCAAATTTTCAATACTTCTTTTCCTGATATTTCATATTTAGAAAAAAAAAAAAAAAGAGCATTCTTTAAAAAGTTAGTTTGAGACGTGTTCAAATTTGGTCTGACTTCAGAATTTCTTAGATGGAAAACAATACCAGCAAAACTTTAAACCTGTGCTACGTCAAACCCTGTGAAGCAGAAACAGCTATGAAATTTCAACACAATGCCTTGCATATGTTTGCTTATATTTTTTTTCCCTACTGGATATGAATCAATAAGTGTGAGTGAGGCTATCACCATTCAAAGGAAATACTTCTGTGCTAGATGTGCAGTTCCTGGCTCCAATGACAGGGACTGATACAATGAAATTTTAGTGAAGAACTCTCAGTTTTCTAAATCACTCCTACTTCCCAGCAATTCCTGTTTTTTGATTAATATAATCCTCACCTCTGCTTATGGGCTTGTTGAGGCTGTGGAGATAGTTTTGGAGTGGGAATTTTGAAAAATATTTTGATTTTTAATTGGATTCATTAATTAGCATGGAGCTTTTTAATTATTTTACTGTTTGTCAAATGTTCTGTATTACATGTGCAGTCAAAAAAGCCTGAAAACCACATTTAAAGTAATACAAACATTTCTCCTTTAGGAATCGGGTTAGGTCACAGGACATGAAAGAGCTGTTAAGTAGTCACAACTTTTCATCTGCACTGATCTGGGATGGATGTGAAAGGTTTTGTATCCTATTAACAATCTCCTGAGCTAACCAGCCCCTTAAATGTGATTACAAGGATCATGCACCTAAGACCTTCAAAAGGGGTTACGGAGCTCTTTTGATCAACTAAAGAAAATATCTGGCAAAGCTCAGGGTTGCTTCAACCTATGCATTCAATAAATAACTCATGCATTTGGGCATGCATGGTAATTCATTATGGTGGGTGGTATTTATGATCAAAGAAATAATAAGCTAGCTGTAGACAAACTATGTGGTGGTTTTCCTAGAGGATATTTACTCAGGTGTCGCAGGAAGTATTGTTTCTCTGTAATAAACACCAACAGGGGAGGAGTTCCTCATATTTGCTCCAGGCTGTGCTCAGTTAAGCAGCCAGCGAGGTCAAAAAGCAGTTCCCCAGAGAGGTAAGTTCATTAATTCTTATAGAGCTGGTCTCTCTTCTGCTAGTTAAATGTGCTTATTTATTTTCTTAAGTTATCATTTATGTATCTGCTGATCTTTTTGTGTGTCACTTGTTATTTGCACATATGCATAATTAGCCATCAAAAGACTTCCTCATGGGTACAATAGTATCAGAAGCTCAATTATAAATAAAGAAAAATAGATGAACAGAGGGACGTGTCCCTCAGGTCCCACAAGCCCTCCATGGCTGAGCTCTGCCCAACAGCAGGAGAACCTCCTTTTGTAGGGGGTCCACAGTGTCCAGCACAGCAGAATCCTGACTTTATTTGGATGTAGACAGGACTTTCACAATTCACAAAATAATTTATGAAATAAATTACAGTCTTAATTTGGTGCCTTAATCACAAGAGCATCTTTTTTTCTTTTTGTCATTAGAAGCTTCAAGGAATGTAAAAGTCTGAGTTTATCAGTTCTGAAGTAAAAGAGGTCCATTCTACTTATGTATGCTTCTGGTCCATTATAGTACAATGAAGAATAAGACTTATGCTATAAGCAATTGTCTAGGGTGATCTGATGTTGAAGATGCTCTGAAAGGGAGTCTGTTCACAGTTGCTTTCATATTTCTCATATAGTAATTTAAAAGTAGTTTTCAGACTTACACCCACAACATTTCTAATGAAAAAAACTATGTTGAACGGCAAGGAGAGATTCTGAAACCAATCTGATCACAATCTGTTAAAAAGGGAGTGTAGTGTAGATGCCATCTCATGACATTAAGCACAACTTAATGTCATACTAGTCACTGCTGGAGATGATCACACAATTTATCTTTTAATATCTATCTAGATATTGTTAATACATAACACTTGCACTTAATTTTTTCAAATTTATTTGGGGGGAGAGGGAGCATATACCCACATTCACTCAGGAACTTTGAAATCTCATCTGGAATGCTTCCTAAAGAAAAGCAAAGCCATAAATATTCGGAAAAAAGAGGGGAAAAAGCCAAGGCATGTTGAGATGGAGAAAGAAGAACATGAAGGGGTGGATTAAAGGGAAAGGAGAAGCGTGGCTAGGCTGCTTGACACTGAACATTACTGAATCACCTCATGTCTAACTTTTCCAGGACATAGATTGTCATTCACTACAGGCTGAAACTCCTTGTTTGTTTGAACAGTGCCTACCTTTATCTGCCTCAGGGCTTGTTTGTGACTGGTTTAAACTAGGATCAACAGTGGGGGGCTGTCATTACTTACAAATCATTCAGGATCACCTAAATGAAACAGATGCTTGGTTTTGGGAGTTTTGCAGACCAGTTCACCTGAAAAACAAATTAATGCAGAAGACCAAAATGTGTGTGTACAGCACCTCACTCCAAATGGACTCAGCTGAGTCACATAATGGATTTTTGCCTTTAAGGCCCCTTTGACAGAAGCGGGAATGCTCACAGGGAATTTCAGGCCTTCAGAGCTAAGGGACAGTGACTTTGGCACATAGATATGGAAAAGCAGTGATAGTGGGGCAGCAGTGGTTTTGTTTTCAGACAGCACTGCTAGGAGTGGAAGGGCATATGAAACAATGGCTTAAGTGACTCTCTTTTCTGGCTCCTAAGCCCGTGTCTAAGCACTTTTCAGCTCCTTGCTCCAGGCCTCCACGCCAGCTCTGTCTGGGAGGAGAGGTGTGAGTGTGCACCATCCCCTTTTTGTACCTAGTTTTCCACTGAGGGGCTTTTAGTCTTCTTTTCATGGTGCACTCTGGTCAAGCTTCTGCATGATCAGGCGATTAGACTGTCATGCTTCTGCATGACCTGCCATCCATCCAGACACACAGCCTAAAGGTAGTGGGTGCTAGGTACTCATAAGCACAACTGAAATAAGTGAGAGCTTTGCTTGGGGAGGGGGAAGCTTTCACAAATGCGGTCATGTAGTGATTCAAGCCTAAAAGATATGGATGTTTTTACAGCTGAGGCCTTGTTCATCTACTGCTTCCAACCCCAATTAGTAAAATGGGATTATAAAACTAGGAAGCTCATTTTCTATTTTTATATGGTCTCAACCAGGGGAGGAGGAAAGGTTATGAAGGGATAGAGCAGCCAGCAATTAAAGGAATTAATAAAGACTATATGTCACCTTAAACTTTCCCTCATAAATTCCTGTGTGCATAACGCTGTGCACAGTCCAAAAGTGTTAAAAATTTTGATACAGTAAAGAAGTAGTCCTTTGATGAAGGGGATTAAGGAGGCTTCTTGTCCTTACAAATATCTAGGTCATGGCTCTTTAGCTTTAGGGTGTAGGAAGTTTCTATTAATGCTTTTCCTAGAGTGAGGAATTTTATAAGGCTTCCTGTCCATGTGATTTCTTTGATGTCTGAGATGGGATAAGCAGCCGTCATGGCATTTCCATCATGGATATATTCACATGGAAAGGCCATCCATGAACTATCTGGTCTCTACTGTGCTTCTGACACAGAACATAGAAAGCTCTGGAGCAACTCCTCTACAGTCAGACCTGCCTGAAAACAAAAACCAGGTTCAAATGTTATTAGAGAAATGTAAGGAGACAAACTCAATGCAACAGCAGAAGTCTGCGATGGAGGCACACGTTCCCTGGTACTGATTAAGTTTGGCTGCTTCTTTGCAGTGGATGTGTCAGGGGACCTGCAAAGAAAACCTAAGAAGCACAATTAAAGACTGGCTCATATGTCACATAGGAGCTCTACTGGTAACATTTATCAATTTCCCAACTTTTGAGTACTTTGTCTTGCAACTTCACCCGCCTATCACATATTATACCTGTTGCGCAGCCGCTCCGTAGTGACCTCGGGCAGTACGGCGAGCTCTTTGCACGCACCGGATCTCAATTATTTTTAGCGGACCAGGTAAATCCATTAGGTTTCCCCAGGGCAGCGCGGCCACCGG